>NC_069500.1:1344528441-1344700941 GCF_027579735.1 Bombina bombina | reverse complement strand
ATGTCCCTTTAAAAAACTGGACATTTAAAGGGACATTCCGGTTAAAATTGAAATGCACATAGATGAATTACATTTTTAAATAGAAACATATTTGCAATATACATGTATTTGCAAAAATGCTTCTAGTAAAAGTATTCACTGTTTTAGTGTTAACATTTGTCTGTGCACATACATGTGAAGCATAGCTAGTGCACCAGCATTTTAAATACTGCAGCTGCTCAGAGCACTAGTGGTGCTTGTGTCATGTCAGCAGTTAACAAATGAGTCATTACAAGATAGGCTGTCTGAGCAAGTGCTGTATTTAAAATGCTGGTGCACAGTGCATACTTGAATACACGTTTGAAACAGTTATAGCTTTTATTAGAAGCATTTTTGCTAATACATTTTTGCCTAAATGCTTTTTTTTTTTTTTTTTTAATAATTTTTTTATTGAAGTTTCAACAAGGAAAACAAAACAATATAAACTGCAGAGTTTGCCCACTTACAGAGTTAATATTCAGGGTAAGACACAATTTTGCAGCATGTAAGTTATCTATACAGTTAATAATGGGGTAGCTGTCCCCAAACTCAGAGTAATTCAATATGAGAGCTTGCAAGGATAAACATAACGGTAATGGTATTAAAAGACCTATGATAATGAATGGGTATCTATGCTATATCCAGAGAGGTGTCAAATTCAAGCTTGGGCGAAATAAGGTAGAACTTCATTTTTTATTTTAATAATCGGAGTCTGTTCTCCACACCTATAAAATGTCTTAAAGTGGGAATTCTTATCATGATGTGGGGAATTGGCATCAAAAATGACCAAGAGTAGGTCATAGAGAGCGGGAAAGAAGAGGTGTAGCAGTGGGCTAGAGCCACTCAAATTATGGAAGGGGAGGGGGGGGGAGGGAAAAAGCGAGGAGGGCGGAGCCGACTGTGACAGAGCTGTGGGATGGTCTTATTTGTGAGACTATGTACTCTATATAAACAAATAAAGTGATTGAAATGAAAATTAAAGTTAAAATAGGGAGCTGTGTTAACCTTCTTATGTGTTATGTGCATCTGTAGGGCGTAGGTAGTCATATCTGTGGTGATAAAAGGAGGGGAGTGGAGGGTCAGGTGATTCTATTTGCACCCTAGAAAGAGTTACGTAGTGGGGGACAGGCGAATGACATAGCAAATGACAGAGCGGGAATATTGAAGTATGGGCGCCTCAACTAATTTACCAGTCTAGAAGTAAATCGCTCTATTGTGATTTCACATCCCCTGGGGGACTTAAAAGTGGATGATAACTAAGTTATAATCGCTGATTTGGTAGGCGTGCCCGGTAGTCATGAACACAAACTATGTACTTTATAGAGGGCTTTCCCCATAGATATTTTTTGCTTGTTCCACTGTATATATAACACCAAATGATGTACAAAGTAATATCTTATATAGGTAGGAGTAATTAAAGGAGGGGAATATCTGCCCTGGCTTGACTGAGGTTTGCGTGAGCAGCGAGAGAAACAAGTCATGATAGAGTGTCACAATTGGCGCAGTGCAAAGTGCATGGGTAGATGGCACTCCTTAATATTTTACTTGTCCTCAGGAGCTTTGTCCTGAAGGGGGCAGGTCGCTGGGATGTGTAGATCTGAATGCTCTCAATAAATTCCTGTTAAGTTAGGGAATGGTAGAATTTGTCCCTGTCAATATGTGTTGGGAAGAGGACATCTAGAAGGAGGGGCTAATGTAATTAAAGAGTCCGCCAAATAGTTGTGTTGTGTAGATAGCTATGTGCGGTGTATACAGTGTTGCCTGCCATTTACATATATAACCTTCATGACGTAGTTAGGGGCCTCAACAGTATTTTTTATCCTGTTCTAGAAGTAATAAGGTAGTGTGACCCCATGGGTGTAAACAGGGGGGGGTAGTTATCAAGCCGTCTACTTTTCTGGCTTCGCCGGCCCAATACGTCCGCCTAAGCTCGCCTACCTTCGCCGCCGCGGACCTTGAATACGTTCGCCTAAGTTATCAAATAAAGCTGTCAAAAAGCCGCGGGGCGATGAGCAGCGGACTGTGACAGTTATCACTCATCCGATCTCACTGCCCTTCGGCTTTTTCCCAGCTTTATTGCTAGCCTGTCACTAAGCACTCACACTAAACTACACTGTTCTACCCCCTATACCGGCGCCCCCGGAGAGCCCCGCAACTAAATAAAGTTACTAACCCCTAAACCGCCGCTCCTAGACCCCGCCGCAAGTCTTATAAATGTATTAACCCCTAAACCGCCGCTCCTAGACCCCGCCGCAAGTCTTATAAATGTATTAACCCCTAAACCGCCGCTCCCGGACACCGCTGCCACCTACATTATACCTAGTAACCCCTATCCTGCCCCCCCTATACCGTCGCCCTCTATTATAAAATTATTAACCCCTATCCTGCTGATCCCGCACCTCTCCGCAACTAAATAAATAGTTTAACCCCTAAACCGCCGCTCCATGAACCCGCCGCAACCTATAATAAATTTATTAACCCCTATCCTGCCCCCCACTACGCCGCCGCCACTGTAATAAAATTATTAACCCCTAAACCTAAGTCTAACCCTAACCATAACGCCCCCCTAACTTAAATATTAATTAAATACATCTAAATAAATTAACTCTTATTAACTAAATGAATCCTATTTAAAACTAAATACTTACTTATAAAATAAACCCTAATATAGCTACAATATAAATAATAATTATATTCTAGCTATCTTAGGATTTATATTTATTTTACAGGTACCTTTCAATTTATTTTAACCAGGTACAATAGCTATTAAATAGTTATTAACTATTTAATAGCTTACCTAGCTAAAATAAAGAGAAATGTACCTGTGAAATAAATCCTAACCTAAGTTACAATTACACCTAACACTACACTATACTTTAATAAATTATTCCAATTTAAAAATAAATACTTACCTGTAAAATAAACCCTAAGATAGCTACAATGTCATTAATACTTATATTATAGCTATTTTAGGATTTATATTTAGTTTACAGGTAACTTTGTATTTATTTTAGCTAGTTAGAATAGTTATTAAATAGTTATTTACTATTTAATAACTACCTAGCTAAAAGAAATACAAAATTACCTGTAAAATAAATCCTAACTTAAGTTACAATTAAACCTAATACTACACTATCATTAAATTAACTAAATAAATTAACTACAAATAACTACAATTAAATACAATTACATAAACTAACTAAAGTACAAAAAATAAAAAAAGCTAAGTTACAAAAAATAAAAAAATAAGTTACAAACATGTTAAAAATATTACAACAATTTTAAGCTACTTACACCTAATCTAAGCCCCCTAATAAAATAACAAACCCCCCCAAAATAAAAAAAATCCCTACCCTATTCTAAATTACATAAATTTCAAAGCTCTTTTACCTTACCAGCCCTTAAAAGGGCCATTTGTGGGGGCATGCCCCAAAAAGTTCAGCTCTTTTGCCTGTAAAAGAAAAATACAACCCCCCCCCAACATTAAAACCCACCACCCACATACCCCTAATCTAACCCAAACCCCCCTTACAAAAACCTAACACTAATCCCCTGAAGATCATCCTACCTTGAGTCGTCTTCACTCAGCCGAGCCACCGATGGAACTGAAGAGGACATCCGGAGCGGAAGAAGTTAATCCTCCAAGCGGCGCTGAAGAAATCTTCCATCCGATGAAGTCATCATCCAGGCGGCGCTGAAGAAGTCTTCAATCCGGCCGATGTCATCTTCAAAGAGGCGCTGAAGAGGTCTTCTATCCGGGCGAAGTCATCTTCCAAGCCGGGTCTTGAATCTTCCTTCCGCCGACGCGGAACCACCTTCTTCACCGACGGACTACGATGAATGACGGCTCCTTTAAGGGACGTCATCCAAGATGGCGTCCCCTCAATTCCGATTGGCTGATAGGATTCTATCAGCCAATCGGAATTAAGGTAGGAAAATCTGATTGGCTGATGGAATCAGCCAATCAGATTCAAGTTCAATCCGATTGGCTGATCCAATCAGCCAATCAGATTGAGCTCGCATTCTATTGGCTGATCGGAACAGCCAATAGAATGCGAGCTCAATCTGATTGGCTGATTCCATCAGCCAATCAGATTTTTCCTACCTTAATTCCGATTGGCTGATAGAATCCTATCAGCCAATCGGAATTGAGGGGACGCCATCTTGGATGACGTCCCTTAAAGGAGCCGTCATTCGTCGTAGTCCGTCGGTGAAGAAGGTGGTTCCGCGTCGGCGGAAGGAAGATTCAAGACCCGGCTTGGAAGATGACTTCGCCCGGATAGAAGACCTCTTCAGCGCCTCTTTGAAGATGACATCGGCCGGATCGAAGACTTCTTCAGCGCCGCCTGGATGATGACTTCATCGGATGGAAGATTTCTTCAGCGCCGCTTGGAGGATTAACTTCTTCCGCTCTGGATGTCCTCTTCAGTTCCATCGGTGGCTCGGCTGAGTGAAGACGACTCAAGGTAGGATGATCTTCAGGGGATTAGTGTTAGGTTTTTGTAAGGGGGGTTTGGGTTAGATTAGGGGTATGTGGGTGGTGGGTTTTAATGTTGGGGGGGGGTTGTATTTTTTTTTTACAGGCAAAAGAGCTGAACTTTTTGGGGCATGCCCCCACAAATGGCCCTTTTAAGGGCTGGTAAGGTAAAAGAGCTTTGAAATTTATGTAATTTAGAATAGGGTAGGGATTTTTTTTATTTTGGGGGGGTTTGTTATTTTATTAGGGGGCTTAGATTAGGTGTAAGTAGCTTAAAATTGTTGTAATATTTTTAACATGTTTGTAACTTATTTTTTTATTTTTTGTAACTTAGCTTTTTTTATTTTTTGTACTTTAGTTAGTTTATGTAATTGTATTTAATTGTAGTTATTTGTAGTTAATTTATTTAGTTAATTTAATGATAGTGTAGTATTAGGTTTAATTGTAACTTAAGTTAGGATTTATTTTACAGGTAATTTTGTATTTCTTTTAGCTAGGTAGTTATTAAATAGTAAATAACTATTTAATAACTATTCTAACTAGCTAAAATAAATACAAAGTTACCTGTAAACTAAATATAAATCCTAAGATAGCTATAATATAAGTATTAATTACATTGTAGCTATCTTAGGGTTTATTTTACAGGTAAGTATTTATTTTTAAATAGGAATAATTTATTAAAGTATAGTGTAGTGTTAGGTGTAATTGTAACTTAGGTTAGGATTTATTTCACAGGTACATTTCTCTTTATTTTAGCTAGGTAAGCTATTAAATAGTTAATAACTATTTAATAGCTATTGTACCTGGTTAAAATAAATTGAAAGGTACCTGTAAAATAAATATAAATCCTAAGATAGCTAGAATATAATTATTATTTATATTGTAGCTATATTAGGGTTTATTTTAAAGGTAAGTATTTAGTTTTAAATAGGATTCATTTAGTTAATAAGAGTTAATTTATTTAGATTTATTTAATTAATATTTAAGTTAGGGGGCGTTAGGGTTAGGGTTAGACTTAGGTTTAGGGGTTAATAATTTTATTACAGTGGCGGCGGCGTAGTGGGGGGCAGGATAGGGGTTAATAAATTTATTATAGGTGGCGACGGTGTAGGGGGGGCAGATTAGGGGTTAATACATTTAATATAGGTTGCGGCGGGTTCAGGGAGCGGCGGTTTAGGGGTTAATACATTTATTATAGTTGCGGTGGGCTCCGGGAGCGGCGGTTTAGGGGTTAATATGTATAGAGTAGCTTGCGGTGGGCTCCGGGAGCGGCGGTTTAGGGGGTAATAACTTTATTTAGTTGCGGCGGTGTAGGGGGGGTCAGATTAGTGGTGTTTAGACTCGGGGTACATGTTAGGGTGTTAGGTGCAGACAGCTCCCATAGAAATCAATGGGATGTCTGTCAGCAGCGAACTTGTACTTTCGCTATGGTCAGACTCCCATTGATTCCTATGGGATCCGCCGCCTCCAGGGGTGGCGGATTGAAAACCAGGTACGCTGGGCCGTAAAAGTGCCGAGCGTACCTGCTAGTTTTTTGATAGCTAGCAAAAGTAGTGAGAATGTGCCGCACTTGTGTGCGGAACATCTGGAGTGACGTAAGAATCGATCTGTGTCGGACTGAGTCCGGCGGATCGAAGCTTACGTCACAAAATTCTACTTTTGCCGGTCTCGAGCCTTTGATAACTAAGGCGAATCAGCCTCGCCACAAATACGCTGCGGAATTCCAGCGTATTTGAGGTTGACGGCTTGATAACTACCCCCCATAATCCGCTTCCAATGAACAAAGGGTATATTTTATACTATAAGTCTCTTCTATCACAATTTATAATTTTTCAAAGTGTCTCAGTAAATAAACAACAAAGTATGCAAAAGTGTTATAGCAAAAATTACATAACTATTTAACATTTGAATCTATTGACATGAAAAGAAAAAAAAAACAACAAAAGAAACAAAAACATATTATTCCTGACAGGGGATTTAAATCAAACAGCTTGAAATGATATTGTGGGTTAAATAGTAGTATGCTATAAAGTCATAGAAAGTAAAGGATCCTCTCCTGCTGGACCTAGAAATAGCATTTGTTTATAATAGAACCGAGTCAACACTATCCAAATAAAGGGAATATCAATACTTGTACTTATGAAGGGAGTTAGCAAGTCCAGGCAAGGACAGACCTCGCACTTGGCAGACTCGGCTCTCCTGTGAGAACGCATCTTCAGAGCTGACCTGCCATGACATGGTGTTTGCGTGGCGCCTTACAGCTGCTCTATCCGAAGTGCATCCCGTAGGCAACTGAACTGTATCACGGGCCAGAGACAAGGCCTCCCTTCGCTATCCAGACAAACCCGCCAAATCTCATGAGACCTCCACATCGGAGGAGAAGGCTGCGTGGCTACTGACGGCGGTAAGTCCGGTGGGTTAACTTTAGCCAAGTAGAGCAGAGTCATGTCTATTTCGGCTCCCACCCTGATCGGCCGCTTCAGGACAGAGGCCGAGCCAGTGATAGTGGGATCGGGATTGACGCGGTGTTGCGTTAGTGTGGAGAGGTCCCGATTGTTCTCGTCTGCCAACTTGTCACTTTGGAGTGGGTAGGTAACCGGGAGGGGTGTAGTATTAAGATTCTTCTCCGATTCAAAGGAATCCTCCCGGATAATAGACAGCTCTTGGGAGAGGATATTAAACTGTATATCCATGCGGCGCCTCAATTTCACTAAGGCCTGTAGAATTAGAGAATCCATTCTCACAGGAAATGTACAGGGTCAGGTCTAACTATGAGAAAGAAGCTGTAGTGGAAAGTTCAGGAGTAAGGGACTTTAGAAACTTAGGATTGAGAGCTCCGGTGAAGAAAAGGCTGCTTTTTCTTGTTTGGAGCGAGTGTTGTATCTTCGCCTTCATTAGCTCTATGAATATTGTCCTGTTTTTCCACAAGTTACTTCCAAATAAAGTCCGTCAAGTCCCCAGATGTGTCCTGGTTCTTTTTTATCATCAGGAATATTATTTTAATAGGATGAAACAGCTTTTGTTGAGTTATTTGAGCAGGAGCTCCATGTACCTGCGTCTGCTCAGCTCAAGATCCGGCTCCGCCCCCTGCCTAAATGCTTTTATTTAAAGCTGAAAAGCATCCATGTGGATTCCAATTTTGTCTGGAAAGTCCCTTAAAGTGGTCATTATTTTTGTGGTGATTTTTCTGGACAGTTTATTAAAATACTGGACTATCCGGTTGAATACTGGGCACCTGGCAACCCTAGTAGTGCATAACTAATCATGAACCTTCTTAGGTGTGTTTTAAACAGAAGACAATAAGGGAACAAAGTAATTTTGCTAATTAAAATAAATTGTCTCTTAAAATTGCATTCTCTCTCTAAACTTAAATAAGAGTTTCTTTATCATAACTATATCATTATATTTTTATTATTTATTTATTTATTAATTAATTTTGTTTTAGTTTTTTTTTTTTGTTTGTTTGTTTTTTTGCTGCTAAGGGAAACAGAATATCCTACACAATATTTTACTTTTATCATGATTATTATTTTCGCCTTTTTAGCTGTATTATGTTAAAGCAATCATTTCCTCTTTACTTGTAAACAGTGTAAGTATTTATTTTTCTGGTTACGGCATCCGTAGAAACAAATCTCTTTATCATTATGTCAACATTGTCACAGATATTATTGTTGCAGGTGTGTTATGAAAGTGAATTTGTTATAATATTTTCATTACCGAATTACAACACATTAATCTTCTTTCTAATTAATGATTAATAGATCGTTTGAATACATGAATACCCAAACACCAATGTTCTGCAGTAATCAGGAACACAAACTTCCCATGCTACATAAAAGGGTCATAAAAATGATTTAGAAATGCAAATACTTTTTGTTCTAGAGTTTTTTTTCTCCATTTTTAGGAAGTATATGACGTATGCCTCAAAAATAAGGAAATGTTGACAACTTTAAAGGACCATTAAATACAATAGCATTGAATAATTGATCAATAAAAAAACAATGCAATAGAACTTACTTAGAATCTGAAATGAGCAATAGAATATTTGCTGGCAAATTTCAAAGTTAAAGGGACAGTCAACACAAAAAATGTTATTGAATTAAAAGATAGATAATTAGTGATGTCGCGAATAGTTCCCGGCGAACGTAGCATGTTCGCATTCGCTGCGGACGGCGAACATATGCGATGTTCGGTCTGCCCCCTATTCCTAATCATTGAGTAAACTTTGACCCTGTACCTCACAGTCAGAAGACACATTCCAGCCAATCAGCAGCAGACCCTCCCTCCCAGACCCTCCCACCTCCTGGACAGCATCCATTTTAGATTCATTCGGAAGCTGCATTCTTAGTGAGAGGAGGGACAGTGTAGCTGCTGATTTAATAGGGAAATCGATAGCTAGGCTAGTGTATTCAGTGTCCACTACAGTCCTAAAGGACTCATCTGATCTCTGCTGTAAGGACAGCACCCCAAAAAGCCCTTTTTAGGGCTAGAACATCAGTCTGCTTTTTTTTTTTTTTTGTCCTGTGTAATCTAATTGCAGTTGCCTGCCTGCCAGCGTGTGTGTCAGGCTTACAGCGTATACTGTGCCCACTTGCCCAGTGCCACCACTCATATCTGGTGTAACAGTAGTGTACATTTAAAAAAAACAACACTTTTTTGACTGTGAAATAATAGCAGACAGCTGCCAGTACCCAAGATGGCCGCCAATAAGGCAGATGGGGAGGGCTAGAGAGCTGTTTTGGGGGGGATCAGGGAGGTTGGAGGCTAAGGGGGGATGCTACACCACAGCATATGTAAATATGCTTAAAAAAAAAATTAAAAACCTTTTAGTTTAGTACTGGCAGACTTTCTGCCAGTACTTAAGATGGCGGGGACAATTGTGGGGTGGGGGAGGGAAGGGAGCTGTTTGGGAGGGATCAGGGGGTCTGATGTGTCAGGTGGGAGGTTGATCTATACACTAAAGCTAAAATTAACCCTGCAAGCTCCCTACAAACTACCTAATTGACCCCTTCACTGCTAGCCATAATACACATGTAATGCGCAGCAGCATTTAGCGGCCTTCTAATTACCAGAAAGCAACGCCAAAGTCATATATGTCTGCTATTTCTGAACAAAGGGGATCCCAGAGAAGCATTTACAATCATTTGTGCCATAATTGCACAAGCTGTTTGTAAATAATTTCAGTGAGAAACCTAAAATTGCGAAAAAATTTGTTTTTTTTTAAATTTGATCGCATTTGGCGGTGAAATGGTGGCATGAAATATACCAAAATGGGCCTAGATCAATACTTTGGGTTGTCTACTACACTACACTTAAGCTAAAATTAACTCTACAAGCTCCCTACATGCTCCCTAATTAACCCCTTCACTGCTGGGCATAAAACACGTGTGGTGCGCAGTGGCATTTAGCAGCCTTCTAATTACCAAAAAGCAATGCCAAAGCCATATAAGTCTGCTATTTCTGAACAAAGGGGATCCCAGAGAAGCATTTACAACCATTTATGCCATAATTGCATAAGTTGTTTGTAAATAATTTCTGTGAGAAACCTAAAGTTTGTGAAAAAGTGAACAATTTCTTTTTTTATTTGATCGCATTTGGCGGTGAAATGGTGGCATTAAATATACCAAAATGGGCCTAGATCAATACTTTGGGTTGTCTACTACACTACACTTAAGCTAAAATTAACTCTACAAGCTCCCTACATGCTCCCTAATTAACCCCTTCACTGCTGGGCATAAAACACGTGTGGTGCGCAGTGGCATTTAGCAGCCTTCTAATTACCAAAAAGCAACGCCAAAGCTATATAAGTCTGCTATAATGGCATGTCTGGCACACAGTGTTGGGGCAAGGGTCAATCTGACCACTGATACCTGGTCTGCAAAGCATGGTCAGGACAGGTATATCACCTACACTGCGCACTGTGAAGCGGGCGTAACCCTTACACTACCTGATCGATACAACATCATACCTGATGTTTTAAAGCACGTTATTCCAAACAATTTAGGAATGTTAGGTGATTTATGCCCTTTATGGATTAAAACCAGACTCTGCATCAACTATGTAATTTTCTATGGGAGTTTTGCCATGGATCCCCCTCCGGCATGCCACAGTCCAGGTGTTAGTCCCCTTGAAACAACTTTTCCATCACTATTGTGGCCAGAAAGAGTCCCTGTGGGTTTTAAAATTTGCCTGCCTATTGAAGTCTATGGCGGTTCGCCCAGTTCGCCGGTTCGCGAACTTTTGCGGAAGTTCGCGTTCGCCGTTCGCGAACCCAAATTTTTAAGTTTGCGACATCACTATAGATAATCCCTTTATTACCTATTCCCCAGTTTTTCATAACTAACACTATTGTGTTAATACTCTTTTACCTCTGTTATTACCTTGTTTCTAAGGGGCATATTTATCAAAGCGTCAATCTCAGTGCATTCGCCGGCGTCAATACGCTCGGCAGACAACACTGACGCGATCTGAATACGATACCCTTATTTATAAAAAAAACATCAAAAACACATGCATCAAGTACAGTGCGATGAGCATCGGACTGTTGTTAACTAACAGTCATCGATGTCGCGGTTATTCAGGTTTTTCCCAGCTTTATTTATACTATTTCATTACTGTCCATGAACAAGCACATTTCTCTAAAGCTAATCTTTTATTTTTCATCTGTTAATGTCCAAGAAATAGCTACATTTGTACCTCAACAAACAATATCTCATAGGAAGTTATTTTTATATTTATTTGTTATACAAAAAAAATCTGTTATATGATACTTTCACAAAAATCAATGTGTATTTGTATTTCTAGAAGTCTTGATATGCTTTTATCTCATGATTTTTTTATAAATGATTATTAATGCTAGAATTTGTACATATATCTTTGCACATACTTGTATATATACAGTCGTATGAAAAAGTTTAGGCACCCCTGACAATTTCCATGATTTTTATTTATAAATAATTGGGTGTTTGGATCAGCAATTTCAATTTGATCTATCAAATAACTGAAGGACACAGTAATATTTCAGTAGTGAAATTAGGTTTATTGGATTAATAGAAAATGTGCAATATGCACGAAATTAGACAGGTGCATAAATTTGGGCACCCCAACAGAAATATTGCATCAATATTTAGTAGAGCCTCCTTTAGCAGAAATAACAGCCTCTAGATGCTTCCTATAGCCTGTAATGAGTGTCTGGATTCTGGATGAAGGTTTGCAAAACATCTCCAGTTCAGATAGGTTTGATGGTTGCCGAGCATGGACAGCCCGCTTCAAATTACCCCACAGATTTTCAATGATATTCAGGTCTGGGGACTGGGATGGCCATTCCAGAACATTGTGCTTGTTCCTCTGCATAAATGCCAGAGTAGATTTTGAGCAGTGTTTTGGGTCGTTGTCTTGTTGAAATATCAGCCCCAGCGTAACTTCAAGTTTGTGACTGATTCCTCAACATTATTCTCAAGTATCTGCTGATATTGAGTGGAATCCATGCGACCCTCAACTTTAAAAAGACTCCCAGTACCGGCAATGTCCACACAGCCCACAGCATGTTGGAACATCCACCAAATTTTACTGTGGGTAGCAAGTGTTTGTCTTGGAACGCTGTGTTCTTTTGCCGCCATGCATAATGCCCCTTGTGATGACCAAATAACTCAATCTTTGTTTCATTAGTCCACAGAACCTTCTTCCAAAATGAAGCTGGCTTGTCCAAATGTGAGTTTGCATACCTCAAGCGACTTGTGGCTTCTTCCGCATCACTCTCCCATACAGCTTCTACTTGTGCAAAGTGTGCTGAATTGTTAACAATGCACAGTGGCACCATCTGCAGCAATATGATTTTGTAGGTCTTTGGAGGTGGTCTGTGGGCTTATTTTGACCATTCTCACCATCCTTTGCCTCTCTGAAATTTTACTTCTGGCCTTAACAAGAACTGTGGTCTTCCATTTCCTCACTATGTTCCTCACAGTGGACACTGACAGCTTACATCTCTGCAATAGCTTTTTGTAGCCTTCCCCTAAACCATAATGTTGAACAATCTTTATTTTCAGGTCATTTGAGAGTGGTTTTGAGGCCCTCATGTTGCCACTCTTCAGAGACAAGTCAAAGGGAACAACAACTTGCAATTGGCCACCTTAAATACCTTTTCTCATTATTGGATGCACCTGTCTATGAAGTTCAAGGCTTAATGGGCTCACCAAACTAAATGTGTGTTCCAATTAATCAGTGCTAGGTAGTTACTGGTATTCAAATCAACAAAATGACAAGGGTGCCCAAAATTATGCACCTGTCTAATTTCATTTGGATGCATATTGCACATTTCTTGTTAATCCAATCAACCTAATTTCTCGACTGAGATATTACTGTGTCCTTCAGTTATTTGATAGATCAAAATGAAATTGCTTATCCAAACACCCAATTATTTATAAATGAAAATCATGGAAATTGTCAGGGGTGCCTAAACTTTTGCATACGACTGTATATACATATTCCATGTGAGTCCATCACACCATACCAAACTTCAGCTGGGATGCAATTTCAAAACACAGCATATACCCTAGAACATGGAAAGCACTCAGCCGGATTTATGAACACATTCTTTTAATGTATGAACGTTTTCGGGGTCTCCCCCGTCCTCAGATAAGAATGTGTTCATAAATCCGGCTGAGTGCTTTCCATGTTCTGGAGTATATATATATATATATATATATATATATATATATATATATATATATATATATATATATGTGTGTGTGTGTGTGTGTGTGTGTGTGTGTGTGTGTGTGTGTTATGTCAGAAATCTTTTGCAAACATATTTAAATGTCCCTAAATTAATTTTTTGTTCTAAACAATGTTGTCTTTTATATCTCTGTGTTTATTTATACCACTATATGTATATAGTGTAAATGTATTATTTATCTGAGCAGGAATAATTGTGAATATAACATGTAATCAGGGTATCATATGTATTTTTTTGCAATCAATGGATATTTTAAGAGCTGGGCCAGTTTCTCTCTGTACCTGTGTAACCCTTCCCTATTGCAATCTAATTTTAAAAACCAACCCTTCACAGGTGTTATAAAATGGGCTGGCATATAAGCAGGGACGAAACTACAGGGGGTGCAGTGGTCGCAATTGTGACTGGGCCCCCAGTCGCAATAAAAAACGTTGACGTGCCACTGCCTGCACTGATATCATGTACAGTATGGGGGGCTGGACCATGTCACAGACTACTGTGGTCACTTTATAAAGCACTGGGGCGGGTAGGGTCAGGCCAGCCATCTCACCGACAGATTACAGACTGTGTCACTGACTCACTATATACAGTACTGGTGGGTTAAACAGTGTCACTATATACAGTAATAGGAGGTCAGACCATCTCACAGACTTTGGGCACAGGGTATCTCCTTTTGCAGACATGTAATCTGATTCCCATTTTTTTTCTGTGTTCTGTGTTTTTGGGGGGGTGGGGGGGGGGCTTCTTAGATTCTTGCACCTGGGCCCTGTGGTTTCTAGTTACGCCTCTACACATAAGATGACATTTCTTACTGAAAAAGGAAGAAATACATTGAAAATAGCATGACAGTAAAGAGGTGATTTTAATTTCTGCTGTATCTGAATCATAACAGTTTAATGTTAGGTGGGCTATCCCTTTGAGCTATCAGTTTAAGATTATATTGAATCAAACATCAATTCAAATTTTTTTAAATCATTGTCTAAAGTATTACACTGTGTATCCTAATGTCAGCATCAATGTTTATCTTTAATTCTAATTTCACATATACATACTTTTAAAGTATAATATACAATGTAACAAATGGCACTTACAAGTTCTGATGAACTATCAGCCAATCAAATTCCGATTGGCTGATAGGATTCTATCAGCCAATCGGAATTAAGGTAGGAAAAATCTGATTGGCTGATTCAATCAGATTGAGCTTGCATTCTATTGGCTGATCGGAACAGCCAATAGAATGCGAGCTCAATCTGATTGGCTGATTGGATCAGCCAATCGGATTGAACTTGAATCTGATTGGCTGATTGAATCAGCCAATCAGATTTTTCCTACCTTAATTCCGATTGGCTGATAGAATCCTATCAGCCAATCGTAATTCGAGGGACGCCATCTTGGATGACGTCATTTAAAGGAACCTTCATTCGGCGAGTAGGCGTCAGTTGAAGAGGATGGATCCGCGTCGGCTGGGAAGAAGATGGCTCCGCTCAGCTCCGGATGGATGAAGATAGAAGATGCCGCTTGGATGAAGATGGCTGCCGGCCTGGATGTCCTCTTCTGCCCAGATAGGATGAAGACTTCTGCCAGTCTGGATGTCCTTTTCTGCCCCATTGGATGAAGACTTCTGCCCGGCTGGGTGAAGACGACTCAAGGTAGGGAGATCTTCAGGGGGGTAGTGTTAGGTTTATTTAAGGGGGGTTTGGGTGGGTTAGAGTAGGGGTATGTGGGTGGTGGGTTTTAATGTTGGGGGGGTTGTATTTTTTTTTACAGGCAAAAGAGCTGATTACTTTGGGGCATGCCCCGCAAAAAGCCCTTTTAAGGGCTGGTAAAAGAGCGGATTACTTTGTAATGTAGAATAGGGTAGGGACTTTTATTATTTTGGGTTTTTTTTATTTTATTAGGGGGCTTAGATTAGGTGTAATTAGTTTAAAATTCTTGTAATATTTTTTTATTTTCTGTAATTTAGTGTTTGTTTGTTTGTTTTTTAATTTAGTTTAGTTTATTTAATTGTATTTAATTGTAGGTATTGGTAGCTAATTTATTTTATTAATTTAATGATAGTGTAGTGTTAGGTTTAATTGTAACTTAGGTTAGGATTTATTTGACAGGTAATTTTGAAATTATTTTAACTAGGTAGCTATTAAATAGTTAATAACTATTTAATAGCTATTGTACCTGGTTAAAATAAATACAAAGATACAAAGTTGCCTGTAAAATAAATATAAATCCTAAAATAGCTACAATATAATTATTCGTTATATTGTAGCTATATTAGGGTTTATTTTACAGGTAAGTATTTAGTTTTAAATAGGAATACTTTAGGTAATAAGAGTTAATTTATTTCGTTAGATTAAAATTATATTTAATTTAGGGGGGTGTTAGGGTTAGGGTTAGACTTAGCTTTAGGGGTTAATACATTTATTATAGTAGCGGCGAGATCCGGTCGGCAGATTCGGGGTTAATACTTGAAGTTAGGTGGCGGCGACGTTGGGGGGGGGCAGATTAGGGGTTAATAAATATTATGTTGGTGTCGGAGATTTTAGGGGCAGCAGATTAGGGGTTCATAGGGATAATGTAGGTTGCGGCGATGTGCGGTCGGCAGATTAGGGGTTAAAAATATTTATTATAGTGGCGGCGATGTGGGGGTACCTCGATTTAGGGGTACATAGGTAGTTTATGGGTGTTAGTGTACTTTAGAGCACTGTAGTTAAGAGCTTTTTATACCGGCATTAGCCCATAAAGCTCTTAACTACAGCCTTTCCATGGGCGTTAGGAGTCTTGTCGGTAGAGGGTCTACCGCTCACTTCAGCCAAGACTCTAAATACCGGCATTAGGAAGATCCCATTGAAAAGATAGGATACGCAATTGGCGTAAGGGGATCTGTGGTATGGAAAAGTCACGGCTTGAAAGTGAGCGGTAGACCCTTTCCTGCCTGACTCTAAATACCAGCGGGCGGCCAAAAGCAGTGTTAGGACCCCTTAACACTGCTTTTGACGGCTAATGCAGAACTCTAAATCTAGGCGTATGTCTTTTTTAGAGTATATCAGTCTAATCCTGACGAAAAATCTAGCCACAAAATACCAGGCAACCAATAACAATTGCAGGAGCATGAGTCTTTCTGCTTCATAAATTAGAAGCTCTGCACTATAATTTCTTTACTACTGAATACCACTTAACATTATAAAAACCATGACAGGTGTAATGAAGTGTTCATTGTGGTATAGGGGTGATATCTAGATAGTCTTAGGGTAAAGTCTGGTTGTTTGCTGGTAAGGTCTATATGGTGCGTAAGTGTGGTTTTAGTTACCTTGGAGTGCAGTAGATACATTCTCCTGTAGCGTTTTGTCTGTCTCAGGTTTCCTGTACATAACCTGGGATATAACTAGAAAGATGGACAGCAGCATTGCCCTACCAATTTAGAAGCATACTACTGACTTTTGAAGACTATGTACCAAGAAAGTTCAAATTATTAATTAACGTATTAATTAAATATGCTTTAATGTCTTAAGAATGTACAGAATCAGGAAACATACACAAACATTTACACTTGTTGATCATAACCTGTTATTTGTCTGCTCCATTACAAACATAAGGTCAGATAGCTTTCAGTAAAGAGACATTCCAGTAGTATTTGAACTGCCATTAGAAAGTGTTTTGCAATATGCTTTTGTGTGTAAAACTGTATGTGGATATAGGTTTTGTGGATATGTAAGAGGTGCAATGCTAATACAGTGAATATAAAAAGTCTACACACTGAAATTGCAGACTTTTGAAATGTAAAGACAAGGATCACAATGGAAATGTCAGACTTTTTCCCTCTGTAATGTGAACTTCCAACAAACAAAAATCCAGAGAAACAAACAATAAGTTAAATATTAGGAACATTTAAAATAAAAATAAAACCTACAACACCCTTATTGCATAGGTCTGCACACCAACTTAAACTATGTGGAGCACCTTTTGCATTTATTGCAGCAGCAAGTCTTTGTGAATAAGTCTCTTTTATCTTTACACATCTAGACTTTGGAATTTTATCCCACTCTTCTTTGTAAAAAAGTTCAAGTTCTTTTAAATTGTGAAGGGATCACCTGTATACAACTCTTTTTAGGTAATTCCACATGTTTTCAAGGGGATTGAGGTATTGGCTCTGACTGGGCCTTTCTAAAACTTTGATTTTCCTTTTCTGAAGCCATCTTGCAATCCTACCCCATAGCCCAGACGTGCAGAATACGTGAGATGGTGGTCACAAGCAAGGAGTGTCTGGTACCACCCAGAAATTCCTGTAGCTCCTTCAGTGTTGCTGTTGTCCTCTTGACAGCCTTCCTGATAAGTTTACTCCTCATCTTCTCATCAAGTTTGTAGGTCGGATCATCCTGATCTTTACAATGTCTCTGTGATGCCACATTTTCTACACTTATTGATGACAGTTTTTACAATGCTCCATTGTGCATTCAGTGCTTTTGATATTCTTTTATATCCCTCTCCAGGTTGGTACTTCTCAAGAATTCGTTCTTGCAGTTTCTTTTGCAACCCTTTGCAGACCTTGGCTCTCCCAATAGGATGCAAAAAGTAAACATTCCAGCAAATCCTAAAACAAAAGATGACTTTAATTTGGGTTTAATCCAAATTACTTTCATTGATGGACGGTGTACGCTCACATTTTGTCTACAAAGAATTAGCACACTCTACTTCCTTGGTTTAAGATAAATCCAAAAATGTATTTCAAATCCTTAAAAATATGAAACAGTCAGCACATAGATACAAAATTCAGGTCGACAGACAGGTACACATGCAGACGCGTTTCATGCACATGCGCACTTGGTCACTACATCAAGTGATGCAATGATTTTTGATAATGATAATTTCAAGTGTAAAACTTAAAAAATCAAGTGAATAGTATTATATCAACTAATATTCATACTAATAAATCAATACACCAGAGGATGTTACTCCCTCTGTTACTGTTACTCAGTCCTTTTACTTATATGACTGAAATCAAATAAGAATTAGCAAATATATAAAATAAAGCCACAAGGCGTACATGCTAATAAATCACACTGAGCAAATTCTACTGACATGACTGATATGGAGTCACACAACAATGCAAATAAATAAAAGATTTATGAAGGTATTTTATCATTTTATTTTATGGTAAAGTGTAGTGTTAGAGAGCAGGGACAGTAAACCTATAGTATTCTGTGAAATGGCTCATATATATGCATTATATACACACACATACACACAATGGGGCCGATTTATCATGCTACATATGAAGCTTGATACCCCTGTTTCCACGCGAGCCTTCAGACTCTACGGAAACAAAAGTTATGAAGCAGCAATCTAAAGACCACTGCTCCATAACTTGTCTGCCTGCTCTGAGGCCGCGGACAGAAATCAACCCGATCGAATACGATCGGGTTGATTGACACCCTCTTGGCCGTGAATCTGCAGGGGGCGGCATTGCATCAGCAGTTCACAAGAACTGCTGGTGCAATGATAAATGCCAACTGCGTATGCTGTCTGCATTTATCGATGTGCAGCGGACATGATTCGCTACATTGTATCATGTCCGCTCACACTATGATAAATATACCCCTACATGTGTACTTAAAGGGACATAAAACTTAAAATATTTATTTCATGATTCAGATAGAGCATGACATTTTAAACAACTTTCCAAATTACTTCTATTATCTAACTTGCTTAGTTCTCTTGGTATTCTTTGTTAAAAAAGCATAACTCAATGCTCAGGAGCTGGGAGCTTTTCATTGCTGCTTTTTCAAATAAAGATAACAAGATAACGAAGAAAAAATGATAATAGGAGTAGATTGGAAAGTTGCTTAAAATTGCATGCTTTATCCGAATCATAAAATAAAAAAAATTGGGTTTAGTATCCCTTTAAAGGGACACTGTACCCAAATTTTTTCTTTTGTAATTCAGAAAGAGCATGCAATTTCTCCAACATTGGTGTGTCCGGTCCACAGCGTCATCCTTACTTGTATATATATTCTCTTCCCCAACAGGAAATGGCAAAGAGCACAGCAAAAGCTGCCCATATAGCCCCTCCTCAGGCTCCGCCCCCCAGTCATTCTCTTTGCCGCTCTGAACAAGTAGCATCTCCTCCGAGATGGTGAAGAGTATGTGGTGTTTAGTTCTCTAAAAGGACAGATTTCTGCTTTATCTGTTTTGTTACACAAACGCCTGGCAGCTGTGCCAGATGTACAAGCTTTTGTACAGGCTTTGGTCAGAATCAAGCTTGTTTACAGACCAATGACTCCCCCTTGGAGTCTAAATTTAGTTCTTTCAGTTCTTCAAGGGGTTCCGTTTGAACCTTTACATTCCATAGATATCAAGTTACTATCTTGGAAAGTTCTGTTTTTGGTCGCTATTTCTTCTGCTAGAAGAGTTTCTGAATTATCTGCTTTGCAGTGTGATCCACCCTATCTGGTGTTCCATTCAGATAAGGTCGTTTTGCGTACCAAGCCTGGTTTTCTTCCGAAAGTTGTTTCCAACAAGAATATTAACCAGGAAATAGTTGTTCCTTCTCTGTGTCCGAATCCAGTTTCTAAGAAGGAACGTTTGTTACACAATTTAGATGTAGTCCGTGCTTTAAAGTTTTATTTAGAAGCAACAAAGGATTTTAGACAAACCTCATCTTTGTTTGTCGTTTTCTCTGGTAAGAGGAGAGGACAAAAAGCTACTGCTACCTCTCTTTCTTTCTGGCTGAAAAGCATTATCCGATTGGCTTATGAGACTGCCGGATGGCAGCCTCCTGAACGAATCACAGCTCACTCAACTAGGGCTGTGGCTTCCACATGGGCCTTCAAGAACGAGGCTTCTGTTGATCAGATATGTAAGGCAGCGACTTGGTCTTCTCTGCACACTTTTGCCAAATTTTACAAATTTGATACTTTTGCTTCTTCGGAGGCTATTTTTGGGAGAAAGGTTTTGCAAGCCGTGGTGCCTTCTGTTTAGGTAACCTGATTTGCTCCCTCCCTTCATCCGTGTCCTAAAGCTTTGGTATTGGTTCCCACAAGTAAGGATGACGCCGTGGACCGGACACACCAATGTTGGAGAAAACAGAATTTATGCTTACCTGATTAATTTCTTTCTCCAATGGTGTGTCCGGTCCACGACCCGCCCTGGTTTTTTAATCAGGTTCGAAAAATTTCTTTCTCTATACACTACAGTCACCATGGCACCCTATAGTTTCTCCTTTTTTTCTCCTAACCATCGATCGAATAACTGGGGGGCGGAGCCTGAGGAGGGGCTATATGGGCAGCTTTTGCTGTGCTCTTTGCCATTTCCTGTTGGGGAAGAGAATTTTCCCACAAGTAAGGATGACGCCGTGGACCGGACACACCATTGGAGAAAGAAATTTATCAGGTAAGCATAAATTCTGTTTTTAAGCAACTTTCTAATTTACTCCTATTATCAATTTTTCTTCGTTCTCTTGCTATCATTATTTGAAAAAGAAGGCATCTAAGCTTTTTTTTGGTTTCAGTACTCTGGACAGCACTTTTTTATTGGTGGATGAATTTATCCACCAATCAGCAAGGACAACCCAGGTTGTTCACCAAAAATGGGCAGGCATCTAAACTTACATTCTTGCACTTCAAATAAAGATACCAAGAGAATGAAGAAAAATTGATAATAGGAGTAAATTAGAAAGTTGCTTAAAATTTCATGCTAAATCTGAATCACGAAAGAAATTTTTTGGGTACAGTGTCCCTTTAAGTCTGTGTGTGACTGTCTATACAGGTACAGTATATACATATGTGTATGTGTGACTGGGAAAATATTTATATATATATATATATATATATATATATATATATATATATATATACAGTATATATATATACAGGTAGCCCTCAGTTTAAGCCGGAGTTAGGTTCCAGAAGGAATGGTTGTAAATCGAAACCGTTGTAAATTGAAACCTAGTTTATAATGTAAGTCAATCGGAAGTGAGGGAGTTAGGTTCCAGGCCCCTCTCAAAATTGTCATAACTGGGGTTGCACCGATATCGATACTAATATCGGTATCGGTGCCGATACCAAGTATTTGCATGAGTACTTGTACTCATGCAAATGCACCGATACTTAAACCGATACCTACACTTCCTACCCATACACTATCTTGGAGTTTTTTCAAACTGCATGTTCCCATTTCATTTTAAGCTGTAGTGGAGACTCAACTAAAAATGGTTCACTTTTGTTCTGCCAATACAAATTGCTGTTATTTGTATTATTGTAAGAGAGATCACTGTACCTTGTTCAGACAAACCCCTGAAGTACTGGGTAGTTAATAAACTGAGATTTCCAGCTCTGGCTAAAATGGCCCAAAATTATCTTTCTGCCCCATGCAGTAGTGCTGAAAGTGAGACTGTTCAACTTAGCATCAAACAGCATTACTGATAGCAGAAACAGACATATAGCTGAACATACAGAGATGCTTCAGTTCCTTAAAAAGAACTTGCTACTAATTTTGAAAAATTATTATAATTGCTAGATTGCCTTTTATACTGCTAGTTCTTCTCTTGCACAATTATGTTCAAAACATACTGTACTCTGAGGAACATCCTTAGCTTATATAATTGCAAGAAGAGTGTTCATAGAAAGAAAATTAAGTTAAATCCTATGAACACACATCTTACAATAATAGGACTAGATTTAGATTACATTTGATATGTAAGCTTTACCAATGCTCTTTTCACATTTCCAACTCAATAGACTTTAATGGAGTTGGACATGCAATAAGCATTGGTAAAGCTTACAAGTCAAATGTAAGCTAGCCCATAGTGTTGTTCCCCATGTTTAAACAGTGCACTGGTATATTTTTTACTGCATTGCACTTTTGGTTGGTTGTGATATTACATTTGTTATTTATTGTTGTTGTTCTTATAAATATATTTTAATGTAATATTTTTATTTATAAACGTGTTCTGTGAAATTTCTTCATGTTTTTACAACTTTGTGAGAACAAGCAAATAAAACTGTTTTATTATTTCATAATATCTTTTGAGTTACAGTTCTTCATAATTATAAAGAAGCTATCTTAAAATCATTAGTCTGTATTGTGCTTGGGACACTATCACATGACATTAAAAAAGTATTGGTAATTGGTATCGGCGAGTATTTTGAAAAAAGTATCGGTACTTGTACTCGGTCTTAAAAAAATGGTATCGGTGCAACCCTATAAGTAACACCTAATACATTATTTTTAAAGCTTTGAAATGAAGACTTTAAATACTAAACAGCATTATAAACATTATCAAATAATCACACAACACAGAATATATAATTAAACTAAGTTAAATGAACAAAAACATTTGCTAAACTGCATTATAAACCTTATGAAATAATCACACAACACAGACTTCACTTGCATTTTTCTGCAAACAGTTCTTTCTATGCATTCCAATCTGGACTGATTTATAGACAGGAAGATCTTGTTCCTATGAAAGCTGCTCGATAGCTCATGTCTAGCTAGACTAATAAATTCCAGCCTGTTTGTGTGCTTGGCTTTGCATATCTTTGCTGCAACACAGCAAAGACTTCTCAATGCTTTTCAATAGCAGTCAAATGACTGAAAAAAAGCTTGTTATTCTGAAACGGCGCAAATTGAACCAGCGTAAATTGAGGCCACCTGTATATATTTGTGTGTGTTTGGGTATTAACCCTTTAACGACATACATCGTACAGGGTACGTCTTGCACAAACTGGTCTTTAAATACCAGCGACGTACCCTGTACGACGTTGGGGTTGAAAGCGGCTGGAAGCGATCCTGATCGCTTCCAGACGCTTTCCGGTTATTGCAGTGATGCCTCGATATCGAGGCATCACTGCAATAACATTTTTCCCCATCCGATGCAGAGAGAGCCACTCTGTGGCCCTCTCTGCACCAGACATCGATGGCCGCAATCGTTGGTGGGTGGGAGCTGACGTGGGAGGCGGGTGGGCGGCCATCGATGGATTGCTAAGTGCAGTGGTGGGCGGGATCGAGGGCGGGGTAGCTGGGGGGCACGCACAGATGCGCGCACGTGCGCGGGGGAGGCGGGCGGGCACGTGCACGGGGAGGGAGCAGGTGGGAACCATTACACTATGGAACAGTTTGTTAAAATTTAGAGGGAGAGAGGGGGAATAAAAAATTATTATAAATAATCGAAGTGATCTGGAAGGGGGTGGGGGTTTAGTCTTTGGGGGGGGAAGCTACACTACAGAAAAGTGGGGGGGAAAATTTAAAATATTTTTTTTTTGTAAACTGGGTACTGGCAGACAGCTGCCAGTACCCAAGATGGCTCCCAATAATGTAGAGGGGGAGGGTTAGAGAGCTGTTTGGGGGGGATCAGGGAGGTTTGGGGCTAAGGGGGATCCTATACAGCAGCATATGTAAATATTCTAAAATAAAAATAAATAAAAGATACCTTTTATTTTAGTACTGGCAGACTTTCTGCTAGTACTTAAGATGGCGGGGACAATTGTGGGGTGGGGGAGGGAAGAGAGCTGTTTGGGAGGGATCAGGGGGTCTGATGTGTCAGGTGGGAGGCTGATCTCTACACTAAAGCTAAAATTAACCCTGCAAGATCCCTAATTAACCCCTTCACTGCTAGACATAATACACGTGTGATGTGCAGCGGAATTTAGCAGCCTTCTAATTACCAAAAAGCATCGCCAAAGCCATATATGTCTGCTATTTCTGAACAAAGGAGATCCCAGAGAAGCATTTGCAACCATTTATGCCATAATTGCATAAGTTGTTTGTAAATAATTTCAGTGAGAAACCTAAAATTGCGAAAAAAAAATATTAATTTAAAATTTGATCGCATTTGGCGGTGAAATGGTGGAATTAAATATACCAAAATGGGCCTAGATCAATACTTTGGGTTGTCTACTACACTACACTAAAACTAAAATTAACTCTACAAGCTCCCTACATGCTCCCTAATTAACCCCTTCACTGCTGGGCATAAAACACGTGTGGTGCGCAGTGGCATTTAGCAGCCTTCTAATTACCAAAAAGCAACGCCAAAGCCATATAAGTCTGCTATTTCTGAACAAAGGGGATCCCAGAGAAGCCTTTACAACCATTTATGCCATAATTGCATAAGTTGTTTGTAAATAATTTCTGTGAGAAACCTAAAGTTTGTGAAAAAATTTGTGAAAAAGTGAACAATTTTTTTATTTGATCGCATTTGGCGGTGAAATGTTGGCATGAAATATACCAAAATGGGCCTAGATCAATACTTTGGGATGTCTTCTAAAAAAAAATATATACATGTCAAGGGATATTCAGGGATTCATGACAGATATCAGGGTTCCAATGTAACTAGCGTTCATTTTGAAAAAAAGTGGTTTTGAAATAGCAAAGTGCTACTTGTATTTATTGCCCTATAACTTGCAAAAAAAGCAAAGAACATGTTAACATTGGGTATTTCTAAACTCAGGATAAAATTTAGTAACTATTTAGCTTGGTTGTTTTTTGGTGGTTGTAGATGTGCAACAGATTTTGAGGGTCAAAGTTAGAAAAAGTGTGTTTTTTTCCATTTTTTCCAAGATATGATGAAAAGAATGGTATCTTTAGAAAGTCCATTTAGTGGCGAGAAAACCGGTATATAATATGTGTGGGTACAGTAAATGAGTAAGAGGAAAATTACAGCTAAACACAAACACCACAGAAATGTAAAAATAGCCCTGGTCCTTAAGGGAAAGAAATTGAAAAATGGCCTTGGTCCTTAAAGGGTTAATATATATATATATATATATATATATATATATATATATATATATATATATATACAGTATATAAAGATGTCATACTAGCAAATAGTATATTTGATTTAGAAACAAAAATATATATATTTTAAAGGATACAGGTTACTACTTTTTGATTCATGAATTAAAGTTTAAAATGTTAACTGTTTTTTATATATATATATGTGTGAGTGTGTATTGTATAAATGTGCATATTTGCCTGTATGCATATTTTGTGGGTTATATGTGTTTTCACAAGGGCCTTTTAAACATTCTTTAGAGCTCTCTAGGCTTAACTCTCAGCTATACATTGAATAGCATTTTTTTCTACAATATCATAAACTGTGCTTAATAAATTGAATTTCACTTTTTTATCTCAACAATATGTAACCAATCAAATAAATGAATAAATATACAACATAGTCTCCCAACACCGTCTACAGCTAAAAAACAAGACAATCAATAATGTAAAGTAAATCATGAAAATAAAGCAAATCCCATACATTTTATTAGGAGAATTTTTAGTACAAGCGGATCACTAAGTTAATCCCTTTTTACCAGCTAAAATGTAGTATTAAAGCAACTTGAAACACACCCTCCAACTACATGAAGGAAACTGCTTAACAGCTCACAGCAAAACTCATAATTATGTAAGTTTGTATCCGTTCTCACATATGTGTTTAAGCATAATGTCTGTGGTTGGGGGATTTCCAGCGATCAACTTAAGAAGATGAAAGAAGAAACTTATAATCCTCTTCTGTCTTTGACTTTTTCAAGTGAGATATAGAAATGTTGATGCTTTCATTATTTGCTTTTATGCTTTGTAGCATACAAAATCTGGGTATCAAAATAACAATTATAATTGCATTTAGAACTGTTAAATATATGTCCATAAAATCAGATATTTCTCTGCATGTTTTCACGGATATTCTACAACTGTACAGAGTCAAAAGAGAAAATAAATAAATAAGACATTTTGTATTTTTGTTTATTTTGAAAAGGAACATTTTACTTAAGAGAAAAAAATGTAGACTGACAGTTGTAAGGTTTTATATCTGGTTAAGAAAACATAACTTTGTTGGCATTCTCATAGAGCTTTCACATGAGCTGTGTCAAAAGAACAAATTGCGTAGTAATTGCCATTAAAGCGAGGTCTGATGACATTTGAAGAAGTGTTAACATTATATAAAAGTAAAGACGTATATATGCAGACAGATACATAGACAAATGGAGATAGACAGACAGAGACAATAAAGATAGACAGACAGATAGATTTACAGACAGACAGATAGTCTTTAGAGAGATAGATAGACAGATCTACTATAGAGAGATAAAGAGATAAGTGGATAGAGGCATATATGGGCCGATTTATCATGGCCCGAATGGGGCCAAATACCCTTGTTTCCGCGCGAGCCTTCAGGCTCGCCAGAAACAGGAGTTAAGAAGCAGCAGTCTTAAGATCGCTGCTCCTTAACTCACAAGCCTCCTTTGAGGCTGCGGTCTGCAATCCACTCGATTGTGTATGATAGGGTTGTTTGACAGCCCCTGCTAGCGGCCGATTGACCGCGAATCTGCAGGGGGCGGCATTGCACAATCAGTTCACCAGAACTGCTTGTGCAATGTTAAATGCGACAGCATATGCTGTCGGCATTCAGCGAAGGCTGGCGGACATGATCCGCTACAGCGGATCATGTCCGCCAGACATTGATAAATCGGTCCCAAAGCATTTAACAGTGCAAAGGAAGAGAAACTTGTCCCAATTTTTTTTTTTTTTAACAATTTGTGATTTCAGACACTTGGCATAAACATGTACTTTGGTACATGTAGTTTGGTCAGGTAGTACTACAAAATGGTTTGGTTTTATTACATAATGCCTTCTTCATGTCTTGCTATGAAATAACCATGGTTGCTACAAGGGGTCTTTAAACCTTGAAAGTCATGTAGAGTTCCATTTGGTTTAAAATTGTCTTTGAGCTGATGTTCAAAGGGAACCATGGGTGCTAGGTTGGTAGAGTTAAGTGGTGGGTTTGTTGTGTGGGGAACCACTGTACTTTGGGGGTATCTAAACCAATACAGGTATTGTATAGGGTCACTTGGAAGCAAAGGAAGGATTAAGGTAAGTGGGGATATTGGGAGATTGTGGGAATCACAAAGTTGCAAATCACTCAAGGGTGCCATGATTAAGATTTTATATGAAGTGTAGAGTTTGGTATTTAGTGGATAATTTTCAATTGGTACAGTAAAATGATAGTCATGGTGTTAGTTATTGTCACAGTTAGGTTTTTTTTTAAAAGGGGGTTTATGGTTAACATTCTTTCAGTGTGGTTCCTGGCACTTAGATTAAGGAGGTTAGTGTAGGAATCAGTTAATTTGGTGGGGAAGAGTGGAAACAATATAGATACTAGCATTATTTATTTCAATATTTGTTATGCTTTAATAGGGGTTAAACAATCCTTAATGGGTTAACATAATGACCACAAGGAGGGAGAAGTACATTGTAACACCTGTAGAATTAACATGTTCTGGTTAAAATTTATAGATAAGATTGTGAAAAAGTGAATAATATGGTACAAGACAGCGTTTTGTTTTTATTACTTTTAATTCACTGATTTTGATCTAGCCCTATGTTTTTATAGTTGGCTGTAATTCAGTACTAGTTAATGACAATCGTATAAAATTTAAGACGCATGCTTTGGTGTAAAAATATTTATTATGTCATAAAGTGTGTGGCCTGAATAGCAGTTAAAATAAGTATGAAGTAAACTGGTATTTATGCAAAATGCTTAGTATATCACTTATGCTCTATTAAAGGAAATAAAACCTGTGATTAAGGGATTACAGTTTTAAACAGAAGCATGCTCATATAAAAATGCTCCAAAAAATATGTGTGATGTAAACACTTTACAATTGTTTTACAGAAAGGCACAGGAACAAACAATCGGAACAGGAAGGCAAATTAATAAGTAGGGCAGAGGAGGCCAATAGTTTTAGCAGAAAAAAAGTCTGCTGTTGAAAAATATTAATCTTTATCATGATCTAGAAATAATTGTCAATACTAACAAGACTTTGTAGATAATCTTGCCAGAGCAGAGAGCTTTAGGATCATGAGACCCTAAGGCCCATATTTATCAAGCTCTGAACAGAGCTTGAAGGGCTGTGTTTCTGGCGAGTCTTCAGACTGACCAGAAACACCAGTTATGAAGCAGCGGTCTAAAGACTGCTGCTCCATAACCTGTCCTGATATCGCCGGAAATCAACCCGATCGAGTACGATCGGGTTGATTGACACCTCCCTGCTTGCGGCTGATTGGCCGTGAGTCAGCAGGGGGCGGCGTTGCACCAGCAGCTCTTGTGGGCTGCTGGTGCAATGTTAAATGCGGAGAGCGTATTCCTCTCCGTATTTAGCGAGGTCTTGCAGACCTGATCCACACTCTCGGATCAGGTCCACAAGACCTTTAATAAATAGGGGCCTAAATCTGAATTTCAGATTAGTAGTAGATTTTGTTTAAAAATTTTTTTTTACATTTTAGTTCTATTTTTCCTCCCCCGGCTAATCATGTGACAGCCAACAGTCAATCACAAAATCTCGTTGCTCATGCTCAATAGATGCTGGTCCCTCAGAAAGTGTGCACATTTTGATAATCTAAATCAGTTCAATTTTGACTTTAATGTCCCTTTAAATATATTGAAATAAATAACTATTAAAAAAAATACCTTTAACAAGTATGCACAATTTTAAATACTTTGGCAGTAAAATAAAATGGTCCAGGTTTGAGAGTTCTGCCCAATTGTCGTCCTACATAATTTCCTTCCGTTTATATGGGCACAACCTAAATCCAACCTGTAAATATCTGACCCCATGAACCTCCCCTTTACACCTTTTCCGCCCATGAATTAGCAAGTTACTCGCATGTTCAACCTTGATTGACGCTGGTCTCAGGATGCAGAACTTAAAAGTTGGGTGGTATAGTATCCATTTACAAAAATGTAGAAAAATATATCAATTATTTCTCAATTGTGAAAACACTCCTATTCTAGAAAAAGGATTTATAGGTTGGATGGGAATTAAAGAAGAATACTGAGACCTCAGTGTCCATGATGCTTTCCACAATAACCTTCTCAAAACATGCAAGTGGCAAAATTGTAGATTAGAGCTAAAGGGACAGTCTACCATAGAATTATTATTGTTTTAAAAGATAGATAATCCCTTTATTACCCCTTCCCCAGTTTTGCATAACCAACACAGTTATATTAATGTACTTTTTACCTCTGTGATTACCTTGTATCTAGGAACCTTCTTCCAGCCCCCTGATCACATGACTGTGACTGTTTATTATCTATTGTCTTAAATTTAGCATTGTTTTGTGCTAAACCTTAAATAACCCCCTGTGCCTGAACAGTGTTATTTATATGGCCCACGTGTACTTTCTGTCTCTTTGTGTTGAAAAGAGATTTAAAAAGCATGTGATAAGAGGCAGCCCTCAAAGGCTTAGAAATTAGCATATGAGCCTACCTATGTTTAGTTTAAACTCAGAATACCAAGAGAAAAAAGCTAAATTTGATGATAAAAGTAAATTGGAAAGTTGATTAAAATTAAACGTCTTATCTGAATAATGAAAGTTTAATTTATACTAGACTGTCCCTTAAGGTCAGGGTTTATGGTTAGAGTGGAGCTGGGTATAGGTTTAATGTGGATGCCCCTGTCTTTTCTTTTCATGTCCTCTATCTATGCTGTTTATTGCTTTACACAGTTACTTACATTTCCGCCTCATTTCATACCTACCTTAACACATCATGCAGATATGAGGAGCACGCTGCGTCTTTCTCAGGGGTACAGGACTAAGCAGTACTAAAGGGACATGAAACCCAAATTGTTTCTTTCATGATTCAGATAGAGCATGCAATTCTAAGCAACTTTTTAATGTAATCCTATTATCAATTTTTCTTTGTTCTCGTGATATGCTTTGCTGAATGAGCAGCAATGCAATACTGGTTTCTAACTGAACACATGGGTGAGCCAATGAAAATCGGTATATATATGCAGCCACCAATCAGCAGCTAGAACCTAGGTTCTTCGCTGCTCCTGAGTTTTCCTAGATAAACCTTTCAGCAAACGATAACAAGAGAAGGAAGCAAATTAAATAATCAAAGTAGATTGCAAAGGTGTTTAAAAAATTGTATGCTCTGTCTGAATCATGAAAGAAAATGTTTGAGTTTCATGTACCTTAAGTTGCTGTCTGTCAGAGAGCTGTATGGAGAGCGCACTGTATATGTAAAAATGTCTGTCCAGAATAAAAGTTCTTATTTAAGGCTTGGGGGTGTTTACAAGATGGCCATACAGAGACCCGTCTGCCATATTTGTACAAGACGTCTGGAGCAGACTATGAGGGGAAAGGACTCACAATAACCGAGGCACTTTATCCATGTTCAAATGTGGGACCCCATTGCCGGCTTTTTCCTGAGGCCCAATGAGATTTTGTTATGAACCTGCCTCACAATTTTATATTCCTGGATATAAATATAAATTAAGCTGCACCACACGCAAAAAAATAAGAAACATTTTTCTCTAAATTGTCTTTATTTTTTACTACTTTGTTGATATTTTTATCATTTTAAATTAACAAATGACTTTATAGTAATTGTTTTTATTTATTTTTCTTTAAAGTTTATCTATTTAAAAGGTTGTTATTAATAGTAATGATACTTATTGTTTTTAGTCTCTTGAACAAGAATAATAAAATGTCCTCTTTTGCTGCCCAATCATAGCTCATTAAAATGTTAGACACAGAACCTGATATTTAACCATAATGACCAGCGTCTGTATTAACTTGTTTTTTCAAAAGATGAAAAAGAGAAAGAGACCAAGTATAGGAGACAGCTGCAAATTATAAAGAGTAAACAAGACGATACATAAATATTTGTTTGTTTACAAGTATTTCCCACCCCAAACACATGTAACGTTTTAGAAATACAATTTAGTTGATTTGGTGTAAATTATTAAAGTGCTAAAATTCTAATCCCTCAGTGAATGTAATTTTAACACTAGTGATGATGTAATAATATGTGTACAACCCTGCTAAAGGGTTAAATACATGCTTAAAGTCTGCATAGCGCTACTGGAAATTTGTCACTGATCTAGGGTTGCAAACATTTTTTCAAAGAAAATAATGGAGACTAAGGAATCGACAAATTGCACATAGGCAAATAATTATACATTAGTTACTGACTAAAACACTTACTAGATTACGAGTGGAGAGCAAATTTGTCCTCCCGCGAGTGCTTTATCTGCGCTAAACTTTTCTTTACCATGGCGCGCCCTGTTCCACACATATTACGGGTCACACATGTATTTCAGTTTCGTGAAGTTGTGAATGCAGGTTCGTAATCCCCCCATAGACTTTAATGGAGCCTCGTTTTGAACAAAAAAAAAAAAATAACAGCTGCTAGTTCGTGTAAACACGAGCAAAAGATTGCAATGAGATACATGTATGTATTTATATATAAATGTATATCTGTATTTATATGTATATATATATATCTTTAAATACAGATATACATATATATAGAAATACATGCATATATATTAATATACATACATATATTTATACATTTGTTCCTATGGATCCCTATGTAAAGGCACTTTTTGCCCATTTTTTTCTAACACAACATCTCATATCTTTGAGCCCTTATAACTTTTTATTGCAATTTAAAAAAAAAAAAATTATTAGATAGTGTTATTATGAGTGTAACTGTACTTTAAAATGTATTTTTGATGTGTTTTGTGATACTTTTTTGACTTGCATAATAGTTAACCAGACCTCTAAAGTCACGGTAATCATACTAGCGTAAATCGCGATTGCGCTCATGCATTCTACTTTACTTTCAACTTGTAATACGGACGGAATTTAAAACCTGATATCGCTTGGGCACAAACAATAGCGCTCTCGTAATCTAGCCCTTTATTTTACAATTTGAAACTGTTTAGCGCAAAAAAAGCTCTTCATATAAATCATCTTCATTTATACATTTAACAATTTTCTGCAAATCTGAATTCTATTTCTCATTTAAGGCCTAATGATAGTAAAGACATTAAACGGTCAGATACATCAAAACAATTAGCTAAATAAGAGTTCAAGAGTACAATATGTCAAAGTTCAGTTTTTATATATGGGATTATCCTCAGGCTTCATTAATTAATACTGGGAAAATTCTTATAGGAAGTCTTGCTCAGGACCCTGCAAATCCTAAGTGTGGTCCTGGTCCAGATACTGTAGTATAATATCCTTTATATTGTCAAGATAAAGTAAAACAAATGCTTTAAAATCTGCAAGTCTCAAATGTAGTTAAAAGAAAAATGTAAAAAAAATAAATGTATTAAATGGATGGAAAGACATAAATGCAATTAAACAGCACAACAATGACCATTATATGTACAGTATATATATATATTCCAATTAAAGACTATTGGCAACATTTATTAAGCAGTGCAAGCTAATTTGGAGCCATCCAGGCTCACTCATGTGTCACACAACCATGGCTTTTAATATTCTCTACAACCTCAGAGATGGCGGAGATAAATCACCTTAAATCCATCCATTCTGGGTGATTGACAGGTCCTGCTGTCGTACAATGGTTCCAGCAAATGATTAAAGGGACAGGAAACCCAAATGTTTTGTTTTTTTCATGATTCAGATAGAGCATACAATATTAAAACACTTTCAAATTTCCCTCTATTACCTAATTTGCTTCAATCTCTTGGTATCAGTTGTTGAATGAGCAGTATAAATTGTGCAGCCATCAATCAGCAAATAACAGACGCTGAGCCTACCTAGCTATGCTTTTCAACAAAGGATACCTAAATAATGAAGCAAATTAGATAATAGGAGTAAATTGCAAAATTTTTCAAATTTGTATGCTCTATCTGAATCATGAAAGAAAAAAGTTGGGTTTCCTATCCCTTTAATGTGTGGACAAATGCTTATCCTGAGTCTGGTGTTCCATAGGTAGAGTCAGAGCGAATGGAGGGATCACAACTGTTCTGCTGGTGGAGTTGAGAGCCTCTGAGGTCCAGGGATATAGAATATAGATGTGCAATAAGCGGAGTGGCTAAGTGGTCCAGGGGTGTGGCTAAGCAGGAATAAAGAGCAGTGAGGAGGGGCTATTGTCTCTCTCCTTCTCAGCACATTGGGAGGTTTGCACCTCCGTAGAATCACAACTGATTACAATAAACTTGGGAAATATGTTTATTTACTCAAAACTATTATCATTATAACTTATGGTGAGTAAAAAAGTTGAGAATAATACACCCTCCACCTTAAATAGAATTATATACCATAACTCAATATGTAACAAATTTACATAGCATACAAATTAATTGTTGCCACTGAAACAATTTGGAAACAGAGATCTGATCTATTGTTTATCAAAACTAGTTCGTAATATGCTAAATCTGTTTTAAAAAACCAGGACTAGGTAGGCTCAAAAACATCTTGCTTTGTTGGAACCTTGCTGAACACATAGGGTAATACAATGAGAAGAGGCTTATATGTGTGCAGCCACCAATCACCAGCTAGCTCTCAATAGTTTCTTCTAAGCCTACATAGGTATGTTCTTCAACAAAGGATGTGCTTTGCTTTTTTCATTCTTTGTTTCTTCAGCAAAGGATACCAAGTTAATTAAAGGTACATGAAATCCAAATTTTTTCTTTCATGATTCAGATAGAGAATACAATTTTAAACAGCTTTCCAATTTACTTCTATTATTTAATTTGCTTCCTTCTCTTGTTATCCTTTGCTGAAAGGTTCTAGCTGTTGATTGGTGGCTGTATATATATATATATATATATATATATATAAAGTAAAGAAAGTGGTTTTCAATCCTTCATTAAATATATGTATATGTCCAAAGATAGTCTTATCCTTTATTAACCCCACATGGCTATTGCCCTAAGACTTCATTTGAGAGGCAACAACAGTCTCATCTGAAACAATTAGATCAATCATGGAGCGTAATCACTGTTGTGAGTAAATGTCGGTGTGGGTCTAATACACAATCTTCCTTAAAATGTGTCTTACTCATGCAAGAAACCGCTATGCGGCTACCCACTTACCGACCTCACCGGATATTTCCTCGATAGGTGATTGCTCTTGGCGTCCTGGAAGTTGTTATCCATATATATATATATAATATATATATATATATATTGATTGTGATTGGCTCATCCATGAGTTCAGTTAGAAACCATTAGTGCAGTGCTGCTCTTTCAACAAATGATACCAAGAGAATGAAACAAATTAGATAATAGGAGTAAATTAGAAAGTTGTTTAAAATTATATTCTCTATCTGAATCATGAAAGAAAAAAATTGGGTTTCATGTCCCTTTAAGCAAATGTGATAATAGAAGTAAATTGGAAAATTGTTTAAAATTGCATGTTCTTTCTAAATAATGTTTATTTTACTGTCTCTTAACCATCCCTTGAGGCTGGTTCTTAAAGGTAACAATAACTGCAAAATAATTGGTTTAAGCCCTTAGTGGAATACACAGTCACTCATAAATCTACATACATAGGCCTGGTTCATGGCAACCCGATCAATAATAGCTTTTGTGTATCTATACACCTGCTCTGAGGCTAGTGGCAAAATAGGAAGTACCTGTTAATGTGGAATCTAAAGCGTTACTCCACTGGACATCCTAGGACCACATCCATCATGGGGGAAACAACTCTGATCCACTCACTGGGCTTACTCCTCTTTACAAACCACAATAGTCAATATACAGGACTTTACTCATTAACACCTCAATCCAAATTATGTCTCCTGCCTATATGTGGGCCCCACTACCCCTGTCAAATTTGGCAAGATACGCCCAACTGTGTATGCCCCTAGATTCAAGCTCGCTGAACTTATGGTCTGGCTCAAAAGATAGGTAACATGTAAGAAGAGCAGAGAAGCACTACCAAAAAGTAAAACTTTATTCCAAAATGTTAATAAAAACAAATCTCCATATAGAAAAATAAAACAGCATGTCCATAGCTGGTACCCGTCAAGAAGCAACTCTAACCTAGTCCTTCCATACCAGAATTTAAAGGATCTACTATCTATGAATTGGTTAAAACAAATAACATGTCACAATGCTAAAACAACTTACATTATAAATTATACCATTTTACAAAGTACCCATATACATTTAACTAATTATTACATTGATTACAGATCTTTCTTATAATTAATATTTTTAAACTTTCTTATAGCTAATATACAGTTTGAACGTTCATTGCTAACCAAAGTTTATGACATTATCTGATACTAGCTCTATTATTAATACATTGGGGCCAAATTATCAATGTCCACCGCACAACAATAAATTCTGACAGCATACGCTGTCTGCATTTATCATTTATCGGCCACTAGCAGGGGGTGTCACTCAGCCTGATTGTATGCGATCGGGCGGATTGCTGTCCGCTGCCTCAGAGGTGGCAGACGAGTAAAGGACCAGTGGTCTTAAGAGCATCACCCAGGGTACTAAACCAAAAATGTGCTGACTTCTAAGCTTACATCCTGATTTGCTGCAAAAAAGTAATTATTTTCAGCCAGATTTAATGATTCATTGTAAAGAGTGGAAAACTTCAGTTATTATTAATTAAATTAACCTACATTTTCTCTTTATTCAAATAAATAGGTACGATTTATGTGGTGGTGTCATGCAGGATGCGAAGAGTTAATGTTTTAATTGTGCACCAACTGCAAACAAAAAGGAAGAGATCACACCTCATTTAAACACCCAACAGAAAATATAAACTCCTGACAATTTGTACATCCGATTTGCCTTTTTTTGGCATCTAGCTTGATTTGTTTAAGGTTAAATTTAATAAAGTAATATGTATTTTAATGGCTTTTCTCACTTTGATATGTATAATAGGAGATATTCATATTTACATTTATACAACTAGCTGCATGACTTGTGCAAATATTTGTACTGGTTCCTCTCTATAGATCCTGTTTAGACATTTGTAGAGCAATAATCATATATTTAATGGCATGCAACCCTGTTTTATCATAGCTTACTATAACTTGAGGGGTAGTTCAATATGATAAAAACTTTGTTAATTTTTATTACATGTAATCATGTTATTAAAGGGATAGTCTAGTCAAAATTAAACTTTCCTGATTTAGACAGAGCAGGCAATTTTAAGCAACTTTCTAATTTACTCCTATTATCAATTTTTCTTCGTTCTCTTGGTATCTTTATTTGAATGTAAGCTTAGGAGCCGGCCCATTTTTGGTTTAGCACCTGGGTAGTGCTTGCTGATTGGTGCCTACATTTAGACACCAATCAGAAAGTGCTAACCAGGTGCTGAACCGAAAATGGGCCGGCTCCTATACTTATATTCTTGGTCTTTCAAATAAAGATAGCAAGAGAATGAAGAACATTTGATAATAGGAGTAAATTAGAAAGTTGCTTAAAATTGCATGCTCTATCTGAATCATGAAAGTTAATTTTGACTAGACTGTCCCTTTAACATGGTCACCTAATCTATGCTGCCTGCAGGATACAGCTAAGCCAGATGATTACTTAGTTTGTTGAATTCTTTGTTCCTGTTCATCCTATAGAAGCTTTTGAAGCTTTGTTTAGGGTCTCCAGTACTGAGAGGCCCTGTCTTGCTCTCTTCCATATTTGGATGTTCAGCTCTTGACAATGGTATATTCACTGATGTAGATATTATAGACCGAATTCTCCTTAAGACGCTGGAGTAGTGCAGCAGGTTTATCTCAGTAAAAGGCATTTAAATGATCTGTCGCCACTGTTTCTCCATTGTTTGGTCTCTCAGCATTCCATGTGGTTTTTAAACACTCAGTCTGTATTATTTCCCTTCACATGACATTCACAGGTTAGCAGTATAAGGGTCCCGCTAGTTCCTATATCCAAATATTGCTACATTTCATTATTTGTTTAAGGAATAAATAAAACAGTGAAAGTTGCAATGTCTGGATTGCAAGTGTAAGAAAAGTCCCTAACATAAATTATTGGCAAATGTAACTATTTTGTATATCTATATATTAGTAACTAAATATATATTATAAGATATTTGTAAAGTATTACCTAAGTAAATGAAGCCATGTCCTTTTAAAATTATGACAATAACCTGTCAAAGAAATACAAATTATAGTATAGAGTAATAGTTTTTATGTGCACTGATTTCATTAAATGTTTATCTCAGTAACAAGTAAAATAAACAGAATGAAAATATTGTTACGTTAAATAGAGACCCAACTATAAATTAAAATAAATGAGGGGCCTATTTTGAAATTGCAGTAGATCTGTTTCTGGGATAGCAAATTAGTGCACACATTATGAAATGTTTTTGATCAGTATATACAGAATTGCTGGAGCCCATAAACATAGTGGGGAAAATACTGACAATTCCATATTTCTGTAGTTGACACACAAAACTGGAGCCTGGAGTCTTTAGCCCACATTCCAATCAGAATTATAGTATGAAGGGCCTGGCAAGGCGTTTTGCAAGGTTTTCAGATTTAAAGATATTTTAAAGGGACATTCTAGCCAAAACTGAAATGTGTATCGGTGCATTTTACTTTTGAATAGAAGCATTTTTGCAATACACATGTATTAGCAAAAATACTTCTAGTACAATCTGTGCAATCAAGAAATTGTGCAGGCACCAAACAAAAAAACAAACACATATATCATCCCAAAGTTCAATATCACTGTACTGTGTTGAAAGAGTACTCTTGTGCTGCAAGTATGATGGTATCCATACGGAAAAAGGGGGAGAGTAGTTAAGTCATGCAGCCGTAAAGAAAAGCAAAAAGCGAGCTCCCCAAGCGTTTAAGCCATTTAGCAATTGTAAGCCAATCTTAGTAGCTTTAGCGTTTTCCCAGAAATATGGATCAGTTCCCTTAATAGAGCAAAGCAACAAGGTTTTCCGTATGGATACCATCATACTTGCAGTTGCAGGACTCGAGTAATCTTTCAACACACTACAGTGATATTGAACTTTGGGATGATATATGTGTTTGTTTTTTTGTTTGGTGCCTGCACAATTTCTTGATTGCACTAATTGTGCCAGTTGGCATTAAAGGTTATAAGTATATACTTGCATACTGTTTCCTCTCTACTTTATGAGTCAAATCCTTCTATTTGGGTATATTTTATTTATGAGTAAGTGCTGGTGTAAAGGTTACATAAATATATATGTACACACATATACACACACATATAGATAGATAGATAGATAGAGATACATACAAATACATCTTTAGACATGTGTATTTATGTATCTCAATGTTAAAGCCCTTTGCCTGCCTTTTTTTTCTAACTAGTATAGCAAAATAGAAAATATGCACCATACAGAGTACTTGCTTATAACTGTATATACATAAGTAGGGAAAATACTCCACAGATTAAAATGTAACTTTTATTGTATTAAGTATAAAAATCAGCAAATAGCAGGGGGTCGATCCGATAAAAATCGTCGCCCGCAAAAGCCGGCGACGCCAATATTTACGCTGGTTTGGTATCACATATACGGCGTAACCTAGAAGTTACGCCCGTATATTTCTGCCGTCGCCCGTAGTTTTTTGGGCTATAGGCAGGTATACCAAACCAGTGCAGTTTGGTATCCAATATGCAGCGTAAGGACTTACGTGGCGAAAATGGAGAAATATTACTCCATTTTCACCTCGCCACAAAAAGCAGCCATAAGAAGCCTTACGCTGACTATTGGAGCCCCGTAACTCCCTAAACTAGCTAGAAAATAAACCTAACACCTAACGCATGCGCAATGTCTATCTACCTGTCAACCGCGATCCCCCCCGAAATCCCTAATAAAGTTATTAACCCCTAAACCGCCGCTCCCGGACCCCGCCGCCATCTACATAAACTAACCCCCTACTGTGAGCCCCTAAAACCGCCGCCATCTACCTTATCTATCCCCTAATCTGACCCCTTACACCGCCGCCACCTATATAAAAATTATTAACCCCTAATCTAATCCCCCTATACCGCCGCCAGCTATATTAATATTATTAACCCCTAATGTAAGCCCCTTACACCGCCGCCATCTCTATTAAAATTATTAACCCCTAATTTAATCTACCTACCCCGCCGCCAGCTATATTATCTATATTAACCCTAAGTATATTATAGTTAATATAGTTATTACATTATATATATTAACTATATTAACCCTAATTATATTAGGTTTAATATAGTTAATATAGTTACTATAGTATTTATATTAACTATATTAACTCTATCTAACCCTAACACCCCTAAATAAATTTATATTAAATTAATCTAATTCATATTATAAACTAAAATATTCCTATTTAAATCTAAATACTTACCTATAAAATAAACCCTAAGATAGCTATAATATAATTAAAGGATTACTTTCGTTTAATATATACATACCAAATAATACAATATTCTATTAAATAATAATATATGAAAACTTACTGTACTTTAGTTTAATAAAAACGAAGCATCCATACCTTTTATTTTCTATAATTATTTTGCAGTAATGACGTAAGCATATCCAGCCCACCGTTTTCGCCATTATCTACATAACATCACTAACCAATTATATTGCGTGCCTATGCATATAATTATTGGCAGAATCGTCACTAATGCGCATGCGCATAAATTAGTCTCGATCGCGCATGCGCATTTCTGATCACTGCAGCCCAAATTACCTCCTCCTCGCCTTATGTATCTGCAGATGGGCGTTGGATGTGACGCTGCGCTAACTCGCGCATGCGCAGTATTTAACAAAGACGCCATGTTTCAACTGCAGTTGTCAGCACGGATTGGGAATCCGTAACGGCTGACTTAGAAGTAGGTTTGGAAATAATCAATATTTCCAATATTAATATTTTATAAACTAAACATATTTGGTAAAGAAGGTACTTTAGAAAAAGATATATTTATATGTATATTACGATTGTATTGTGATTTCATTTCTGACTACAGTGTCCCTTTAATAATTACATTGTAGCTATGTTAGGGTTAATATTTATTTTACAGGTAAATTGTTAATTATTTTAACTAGGTATAATAGCTATTAAATAGTTATTAACTATTTAATATCTACCTAGTTAAAATAATTACCCAATTACCTGTAAAATAAATCCTAACCTAAGTTACAAATACACCTACACTATCAATAAATTAAATAAACTACAAATATCTATCTAAAAATACAATTAAATTAACTAAACTAAATTACAAAAACAAACAAACACTAAATTACAAAAAATAAAAAAAAGATTACAAGATTTTTAAGCTAATTACACCTATTCTAAGCCCCCTAATAAAATAATAAAGCCCCCCAAAATAAAAAAAATTCCCTGCCCTATTCTAAATTAAAAAAAGTTCAAAGCTCTTTACCTTACCAGCCCTTAAAAGGGCCTTTTGTGGGGCATGCCCCAAAGAATTCAGCTCTTTTGCATTTAAAAACATATACAATACCCCCCCCATTACAACCCACCACCCACATACCCCTATTCTAAACACACCCAAACCCCCCTTAAAAAGCCTAACACTACCCCCCTGAAGATCTCCCTACCTTGTCTTCACCACACCGGGCCGAACTCCTCATCCGATCCGGGCGATGTCTTCCTCCAAGCTGCAAAGAAGAATTCTTCCTCCGGCGATGTCTTCCTCCAAGCGGCAAAGAAGAATTCTTCCTCCTGGCGACGTCTTCCTCCAAGCGGCAGCAAAGTCTTCTTCCTTCCGGCAGCATCTTCCATGAAGCGGCATCTTCAATCTTCTTTCTTCGCTCCGCCACCGCGGAGCATCCATCCCGGCCGACGACTGAACGACGAATGAGGTACCTTTAAATGACGTCATCCAAGATGGCGTCCGCCGAATTCCGATTGGCTGATAGGATTCTATCAGCCAATCTTAATTAAGTTAGAAAAATCTGATTGGCTGATTGAATCAGCCAATCAGATTCAAGTTCAATCCGATTGGCTGAACCAATCAGCCAATCGGATTGAACTTGAATCTGATTGGCTGATTCAATCAGCCAATCAGATTTTTCTACCTTAATTCCGATTGGCTGATAGAATCCTATCAGCCAATCGGAATTCGGCGGACGCCATCTTGGATGACATAATTTAAAGGTACCTCATTCATCGTTCAGTCGTCGGCCGGGATGGATGCTCCGCGGCGGAGGAGCGAAGTAAGAAGATTGAAGATGCCGATTTGCTTGAAGACGTCGCCGATGGAAGAAGACTCTCTGCCGCTTGCTTCAAGACATCGCCCGGATGGAAGAAGACTTCACTGCCGCTTGCTGGAACACATCGCCCAGATCGGATCAGGAGTTCTGCCCGGCGGGGTAAATACAAGGTAGGGAGATCTTCAGGGGGGGTAGTGTTAGGTTTATTTAAGGGGGGTTTGGGTTAGATTAGGGGTATGTGGGTGGTGGGTTGTAATGTTGGGGGGTGGTATTGTGTTTTTTTTTAAGGCAAAAGAGCAGTTTTCTTTGGGGCATGCCCCCACAAAAGGCCCTTTTAAGGGCTGGTAAGGTAAAAGAGCTTTGAACTTGTTTTAATTTAGAATAGGGTAGGGAATTTTTTTATTTTGGGGGGCTTTATTATTTTATTAGGGGGCTTAGAATAGGTGTAATTAGCTTAAAAATCTTGTAATCTTTTTTTATTTTTTGTAATTTAGTGTTTGTTTTTTTTTGTAATTTAGTTTAGTTTATTTAATTGTATTTTTAGATAGATATTTGTAGTTTATTTAATTTATTGATAGTGTAGGTGTATTTGTAACTTAGGTTAGGATTTATTTTACAGGTAATTGGGTAATTATTTTAACTAGGTAGCTATTAAATAGTTAATAACTATTTAATAGCTATTATACCTAGTTAAAATAATTAACAACTTACCTGTAAAATAAATATAAACCCTAACATAGCTATAATGTAATTATTAATTACATTGTAGCTATCTTAGGGTTTATTTTATAGGTAAGTATTTAGATTTAAATAGGAATATTTTAATTAATAATATTAATATTAGATTTATTTTAATAAGAGTTTAGTTAGGATGTTAGAGTTAGATAGGGTTATTATACTTAATATATATATAATATAATATAATAACGATATTAACTATATTAACCCTAATATAATTAGGGTTAATATAGTTAATATATATATATATATAATATAATAACTATATTAACTATATTAACCCTAATATAATTAGGGTTAATATAGTTAATATAGCTGGCGGCGGTGTAGGGGGATTAGATTAGGGGTTAATACATTTATTATAGGTGGCCACGGTGTAGGGGGATGTAGATTGTAGGCAAAAGAGCAGTTTACTTTGTGACAAAGCCCCGCCAAAAGCCCTTTTAAGGGCTGGCAAAAGAGCTGTTACTTTGGGGCATGCCCCGCAAAAAGCCCTTTTAAGGGCTGGCAAAAGAGCTGTTACTTTGGGGCAATGCCACGCAAAAAGCCCTTTTCAGGGCTATTTGTAGGGTTAGACTTAGGTTTAGTGGTAGGGATAGTTTAGTATTTTAGGGGTTAAATAATTTAATATAGATGGCGGCGGGGTAGGGGGATTAGATTAGGGGTTAATAATTTTAAAATAGCGGCGGGGTAGGAGCTCACTTTAGGGGGTAGGTAAGGTAGATGGCGGCGGTGTTAGGGGCTCACTTTAGGGGGTTATAGATTTAATATAGCTGGAGGCGGTTTAGGGGTTAATAACTATATTAGGTAGCGGCGGTTTAGGGGTTAATACATATTTTATTGTTAGGATAGTAAGGGGGGATAGCGGATAGAGGGTTAGACGTGTCGGGCTATGTTAGGGAGGCGTGTTAGACGTGTTGGGCTATGTTAGGGAGGCGTGTTAGACAGTGCGGGTGATTTAGACTTTAGTCAGGTTTTGTAGGCGCCGGCAGTTTCTAACGTGCCGCAAGTCACTGGCGACGCCAGAAATTTGTACTTGCGCAGATTTCTGGACATCGCTGGTTTGTCAGACTTACGGCACGTTAGCATCTGACAGCGACATATATGGGATAGCTCGAGTTGCGAGCTGAAACTGCGGGCGACGCGGGTTCCCTCGCTTGCGCCGCAAACTACGATCTATATCGGATCGCGCCCCAGAAGTGTAGACAAAACAAATTATTAAGAGAATGGCAAATACCTATTAAGGTAGGGCTGACTGGAATCATGTCCGCCTTTGAAAAAGCTATGGCAAAATGCGCATCAGGCAACCGTTACCTGATGTGAGATGCTAATTTGTTATGTGTGAAATTTGTTCCACATACGTTCTAAGCTAGTTATGATAGTGCTAATTGTGGGCTCTTATTTATGAGTACTTAGATACTGATTTTATTGTCTATTTGGGACCGTGTCCCTGCCTGATATGGTGCCATTTTTTGTGTCTATAACCTCAATCTAATATAGGGAGTCTATATGTATATTCAGTTCTTATAAGTCAGTGCTCTGTATGGTGCTATTTTTTGTGTCTATAACCTCAGTCTAATATAGGGAGTCTATATGTATATTCAGTTCTTATAAGTGAGTGCTCTGTAGGGTGCTATTTTTTGTGTCTATAACCTCAGTCTAATATAGGGAGTCTTTATGTATATTCAGTTCTTATAAGTGAGTGCTCTGTAGGGTGCTATTTTTTGTGTCTATAACTTCAGTCTAATATAGGGAGTCTATATGTATATTCAGTTCTGATAAGTGAGTGCTCTGTAGGGTGCTATTTTTTGTGTCTATAACTTCAGTCTAATATAGAGAGTCTATATGTATATTCAGTTCTTATAAGTGAGTGCTCTGTATGGTGCTATTTTTTGTGTTTATAACTTCAGTCTAATATAGGGAGTCTATATGTATATTCAGTTCTTATAAGTGAGTGCTCTGTATGGTGCTATTTTTTGTGTCTATAACCTCAGTCTAATATAGGGAGTCTATATGTATATTCAGTTCTTATAAGTGAGTGCTCTGTATGGTGCTATTTTTTGTGTCTATAACCTCAGTCTAATATAGGGAGTCTATATGTATATTCAGTTCTTATAAGTGAGTGCTCTGTAGGGTGCTATTTTTTGTGTCTATAACCTCAGTCTAATATAGGGAGTCTATATGTATATTCAGTTCTTATAAGTGAGTGCTCTGTATGGTGCTATTTTTTGAGTCTATAACTTCAGTCTAATATAGGGAGTCTATATGTATATTCAGTTCTTATAAGTGAGTGCTCTGTATGGTGCTATTTTTTGTGTCTATACCTTCAGTTTAATATAGGGAGTCTATATGTATATTCAGTTCTTATAAGTGAGTTCTCTGTAGGGTGCTATTTTTTGTGTCTATAACCTCAGTCTAATATAGGGAGTCTATATGTATATTGAGTTCTTATAAGTGAGTGCTCTGTATGGTGCTATTTTTTGTGTCTATAACTTCAGTCTAATATAGGGAGTCTATATGTATATTCAGTTCTTATAAGTGAGTGCTCTGTAGGGTGCTATTTTTTGTGTCTATAACCTCAGTCTAATATAGGGAGTCTATATGTATATTCAGTTCTTATAAGTGAGTGCCCTGTATGGTGCTATTTTTTGTGTTTATAACCTCAGTCTAATATAGGGAGTCTATATGTATATTCAGTTCTTATAAGTGAGTGCTCTGTATGGTGCTATTTTTTGTGTTTATAACCTCAGTCTAATATAGGGAGTCTATATGTATATTCAGTTCTTATAAGTGAGTGCTCTGTATGGTGCTATTTTTTGTGTCTATAACCTCAGTCTAATATAGGGAGTCTATATGTATATTCAGTTCTTATAAGTGAGTGCTCTGTATGGTGCTATTTTTTGTGTCTATAACCTCAGTCTAATATAGGGAGTCTATATGTATATTCAGTTCTTATAAGTGAGTGCTCTGTATGGTGCTATTTTTTGTGTCTATAACCTCAGTCTAATATAGGGAGTCTATATGTATATTCAGTTCTGATAAGTGAGTGCTCTGTAGGGTGCTATTTTTGTGTCTATAACTTCAGTCTAATATAGAGAGTCTATATGTATATTCAGTTCTTATAAGTGAGTGCTCTGTATGGTGCTATTTTTTGTGTTTATAACTTCAGTCTAATATAGGGAGTCTATATGTATATTCAGTTCTTATAAGTGAGTGCTCTGTATGGTGCTATTTTTTGTGTCTATAACCTCAGTCTAATATAGGGAGTCTATATGTATATTCAGTTCTTATAAGTGAGTGCTCTGTATGGTGCTATTTTTTGTGTTTATAACCTCAGTCTAATATAGGGAGTCTATATGTATATTCAGTTCTTATAAGTGAGTGCTCTGTAGGGTGCTATTTTTTGTGTCTATAACCTCAGTCTAATATAGGGAGTCTATATGTATATTCAGTTCTTATAAGTGAGTGCTCTGTATGGTGCTATTTTTTGTGTCTATAACTTCAGTCTAATATAGGGAGTCTATATGTATATTCAGTTCTTATAAGTGAGTGCTCTGTAGGGTGCTATTTTTTGTGTCTATAACCTCAGTCTAATATAGGGAGTCTATATGTATATTCAGTTCTTATAAGTGAGTGCTCTGTATGGTGCTATTTTTTTGTGTTTATAACCTCAGTCTAATATAGGGAGTCTATATGTATATTCAGTTCTTATAAGTGAGTGCTCTGTATGGTGCTATTTTTTGTGTCTATAACCTCAGTCTAATATAGGGAGTCTATATGTATATTCAGTTCTTATAAGTGAGTGCTCTGTATGGTGCTATTTTTTGTGTTTATAACCTCAGTCTAATATAGGGAGTCTATATGTATATTCAGTTCTTATAAGTGAGTGCTCTGTATGGTGCTATTTTTTGTGTCTATAACTTCAGTCTAATATAGGGAGTCTATATGTATATTCAGTTCTTATAAGTGAGTGCTCTGTATGGTGCTATTTTTTGTGTCTATAACCTCAGTCTAATATAGGGAGTCTATATGTATATTCAGTTCTTATAAGTGAGTGCTCTGTATGGTGCTATTTTTTGTGTCTATAACCTCAGTCTAATATAGGGAGTCTATATGTATATTCAGTTCTTATAAGTGAGTGCTCTGTATGGTGCTATTTTTTGTGTCTATAACTTCAGTCTAATATAGGGAGTCTATATGTATATTCAGTTCTTATAAGTGAGTGCTCTGTAGGGTGCTATTTTTTGTGTCTATAACCTCAGTCTAATATAGGGAGTCTATATGTATATTCAGTTCTTATAAGTGAGTGCTCTGTAGGGTGCTATTTTTTGTGTCTATAACCTCAGTCTAATATAGGGAGTCTATATGTATATTCAGTTCTTATAAGTGAGTGCTCTGTATGGTGCTATTTTTTGTGTCTATAACCTCAGTCTAATATAGGGAGTCTATATGTATATTCAGTTCTTATAAGTGAGTGCTCTGTATGGTGCCATTTTTTGTGTCTATAACCTCAGTCTAATATAGGGAGTCTATATGTATATTCAGTTCTTATAAGTGAGTGCTCTGTATGGTGCTATTTTTTGTGTCTATAACCTCAGTCTAATATAGGGAGTCTATATGTATATTCAGTTCTTATAAGTGAGTGCTCTGTAGGGTGCTATTTTTTGTGTCTATAACCTCAGTCTAATATAGGGAGTCTATATGTATATTCAGTTCTTATAAGTGAGTGCTCTGTATGGTGCTATTTTTTGTGTCTATAACTTCAGTCTAATATAGGGAGTCTATATGTATATTCAGTTCTGATAAGTGAGTGCTCTGTAGGGTGCTATTTTTTGTGTCTATAACTTCAGTCTAATATAGGAGTCTATATGTATTTTCAGTTCTTATAAGTGAGTGCTCTGTATGGTGCTATTTTTTGTGTTTATAACTTCAGTCTAATATAGGGAGTCTATATGTATATTCAGTTCTTATAAGTGAGTGCTCTGTATGGTGCTATTTTTTGTGTCTATAACCTCAGTCTAATATAGGGAGTCTATATGTATATTCAGTTCTTATAAGTGAGTGCTCTGTATGGTGCTATTTTTTGTGTCTATAACCTCAGTCTAATATAGGGAGTCTATATGTATATTCAGTTCTTATAAGTGAGTGCTCTGTATGGTGCTATTTTTTGTGTCTATAACTTCAGTCTAATATAGGGAGTCTATATGTATATTCAGTTCTTATAAGTGAGTGCTCTGTATGGTGCTATTTTTTGTGTCTATAACTTCAGTCTAATATAGGGAGTCTATATGTATATTCAGTTCTTATAAGTGAGTGCTCTGTAGGGTGCTATTTTTTGTGTCTATAACCTCAGTCTAATATAGGGAGTCTATATGTATATTCAGTTCTTATAAGTGAGTGCTCTGTATGGTGCTATTTTTTGTGTTTATAACCTCAGTCTAATATAGGGAGTCTATATGTATATTCAGTTCTTATAAGTGAGTGCTCTGTATGGTGCTATTTTTTGTGTCTATAACCTCAGTCTAATATAGGGAGTCTATATGTATATTCAGTTCTTATAAGTGAGTGCTCTGTATGGTGCTATTTTTTGTGTCTATAACCTCAGTCTAATATAGGGAGTCTATATGTATATTCAGTTCTTATAAGTGAGTGCTCTGTATGGTGCTATTTTTTGTGTCTATAACCTCAGTCTAATATAGGGAGTCTATATGTATATTCAGTTCTTATAAGTGAGTGCTCTGTATGGTGCTATTTTTTGTGTCTATAACCTCAGTCTAATATAGGGAGTCTATATGTATATTCAGTTCTTATAAGTGAGTGCTCTGTATGGTGCTATTTTTTGTGTCTATAACCTCAGTCTAATATAGGGAGTCTATATGTATATTCAGTTCTTATAAGTGAGTGCTCTGTATGGTGCTATTTTTTGTGTCTATAACCTCAGTCTAATATAGGGAGTCTATATGTATATTCAGTTCTTATAAGTGAGTGCTCTGTATGGTGCTATTTTTTGTGTCTATAACCTCAGTCTAATATAGGGAGTCTATATGTATATTCAGTTCTTATAAGTGAGTGCTCTGTATGGTGCTATTTTTTGTGTCTATAACCTCAGTCTAATATAGGGAGTCTATATGTATATTCAGTTCTTATAAGTGAGTGCTCTGTATGGTGCTATTTTTTGTGTCTATAACTTCAGTCTAATATAGGGAGTCTATATGTATATTCAGTTCTTATAAGTGAGTGCTCTGTATGGTGCTATTTTTTGTGTCTATAACCTCAGTCTAATATAGGGAGTCTATATGTATATTCAGTTCTTATAAGTGAGTGCTCTGTATGGTGCTATTTTTTGTGTCTATAACCTCAGTCTAATATAGGGAGTCTATATGTATATTCAGTTCTTATAAGTGAGTGCTCTGTATGGTGCTATTTTTTGTGTCTATAACCTCAGTCTAATATAGGGAGTCTATATGTATATTCAGTTCTTATAAGTGAGTGCTCTGTATGGTGCTATTTTTTGTGTCTATAACCTCAGTCTAATATAGGGAGTCTATATGTATATTCAGTTCTTATAAGTGAGTGCTCTGTATGGTGCTATTTTTTGTGTCTATAACTTCAGTCTAATATAGGGAGTCTATATGTATATTCAGTTCTTATAAGTGAGTGCTCTGTATGGTGCTATTTTTTGTGTCTATAACCTCAGTCTAATATAGGGAGTCTATATGTATATTCAGTTCTTATAAGTGAGTGCTCTGTATGGTGCTATTTTTTGTGTCTATAACCTCAGTCTAATATAGGGAGTCTATATGTATATTCAGTTCTTATAAGTGAGTGCTCTGTATGGTGCTATTTTTTGTGTCTATAACCTCAGTCTAATATAGGGAGTCTATATGTATATTCAGTTCTTATAAGTGAGTGCTCTGTATGGTGCTATTTTTTGTGTCTATAACCTCAGTCTAATATAGGGAGTCTATATGTATATTCAGTTCTTATAAGTGAGTGCTCTGTATGGTGCTATTTTTTGTGTCTATAACCTCAGTCTAATATAGGGAGTCTATATGTATATTCAGTTCTTATAAGTGAGTGCTCTGTATGGTGCTATTTTTTGTGTCTATAACCTCAGTCTAATATAGGGAGTCTATATGTATATTCAGTTCTTATAAGTGAGTGCTCTGTATGGTGCTATTTTTTGTGTTTATAACCTCAGTCTAATATAGGGAGTCTATATGTATATTCAGTTCTTATAAGTGAGTGCTCTGTAGGGTGCTATTTTTTGTGTCTATAACCTCAGTCTAATATAGGGAGTCTATATGTATATTCAGTTCTTATAAGTGAGTGCTCTGTATGGTGCTATTTTTTGTGTCTATAACTTCAGTCTAATATAGGGAGTCTATATGTATATTCAGTTCTTATAAGTGAGTGCTCTGTAGGGTGCTATTTTTTGTGTCTATAACCTCAGTCTAATATAGGGAGTCTATATGTATATTCAGTTCTTATAAGTGAGTGCTCTGTATGGTGCTATTTTTTTGTGTTTATAACCTCAGTCTAATATAGGGAGTCTATATGTATATTCAGTTCTTATAAGTGAGTGCTCTGTATGGTGCTATTTTTTGTGTCTATAACCTCAGTCTAATATAGGGAGTCTATATGTATATTCAGTTCTTATAAGTGAGTGCTCTGTATGGTGCTATTTTTTGTGTTTATAACCTCAGTCTAATATAGGGAGTCTATATGTATATTCAGTTCTTATAAGTGAGTGCTCTGTATGGTGCTATTTTTTGTGTCTATAACCTCAGTCTAATATAGGGAGTCTATATGTATATTCAGTTCTTATAAGTGAGTGCTCTGTATGGTGCTATTTTTTGTGTCTATAACCTCAGTCTAATATAGGGAGTCTATATGTATATTCAGTTCTTATAAGTGAGTGCTCTGTATGGTGCTATTTTTTGTGTCTATAACCTCAGTCTAATATAGGGAGTCTATATGTATATTCAGTTCTTATAAGTGAGTGCTCTGTAGGGTGCTATTTTTTGTGTCTATAACCTCAGTCTAATATAGGGAGTCTATATGTATATTCAGTTCTTATAAGTGAGTGCTCTGTAGGGTGCTATTTTTTGTGTCTATAACCTCAGTCTAATATAGGGAGTCTATATGTATATTCAGTTCTTATAAGTGAGTGCTCTGTATGGTGCTATTTTTTGTGTCTATAAACTCAGTCTAATATAGGGAGTCTATATGTATATTCAGTTCTTATAAGTGAGTGCTCTGTATGGTGCCATTTTTTTGTGTCTATAACCTCAGTCTAATATAGGGAGTCTATATGTATATTCAGTTCTTATAAGTGAGTGCTCTGTATGGTGCTATTTTTTGTGTCTATAACCTCAGTCTAATATAGGGAGTCTATATGTATATTCAGTTCTTATAAGTGAGTGCTCTGTAGGGTGCTATTTTTTGTGTCTATAACCTCAGTCTAATATAGGGAGTCTATATGTATATTCAGTTCTTATAAGTGAGTGCTCTGTATGGTGCTATTTTTTGTGTCTATAACTTCAGTCTAATATAGGGAGTCTATATGTATATTCAGTTCTGATAAGTGAGTGCTCTGTAGGGGTGCTATTTTTTGTGTCTATAACTTCAGTCTAATATAGAGAGTCTATATGTATATTCAGTTCTTATAAGTGAGTGCTCTGTATGGTGCTATTTTTTGTGTTTATAACTTCAGTCTAATATAGGGAGTCTATATGTATATTCAGTTCTTATAAGTGAGTGCTCTGTATGGTGCTATTTTTTGTGTCTATAACCTCAGTCTAATATAGGGAGTCTATATGTATATTCAGTTCTTATAAGTGAGTGCTCTGTATGGTGCTATTTTTTGTGTCTATAACCTCAGTCTAATATAGGGAGTCTATATGTATATTCAGTTCTTATAAGTGAGTGCTCTGTATGGGTGCTATTTTTTGTGTCTATAACTTCAGTCTAATATAGGGAGTCTATATGTATATTCAGTTCTTATAAGTGAGTGCTCTGTATGGTGCTATTTTTTGTGTCTATAACCTCAGTCTAATATAGGGAGTCTATATGTATATTCAGTTCTTATAAGTGAGTGCTCTGTAGGGTGCTATTTTTTGTGTCTATAACCTCAGTCTAATATAGGGAGTCTATATGTATATTCAGTTCTTATAAGTGAGTGCTCTGTATGGTGCTATTTTTTGTGTTTATAACCTCAGTCTAATATAGGGAGTCTATATGTATATTCAGTTCTTATAAGTGAGTGCTCTGTATGGTGCTATTTTTTGTGTCTATAACCTCAGTCTAATATAGGGAGTCTATATGCATATTCAGTTCTTATAAGTGAGTGCTCTGTATGGTGCTATTTTTAGTGTCTATAACCTCAGTCTAATATAGGGAGTCTATATGTATATTCAGTTCTTATAAGTGAGTGCTCTGTATGGTGCTATTTTTTGTGTCTATAACCTCAGTCTAATATAGGGAGTCTATATGTATATTCAGTTCTTATAAGTGAGTGCTCTGTATGGTGCTATTTTTTGTGTCTATAACCTCAGTCTAATATAGGGAGTCTATATGTATATTCAGTTCTTATAAGTGAGTGCTCTGTATGGTGCTATTTTTTGTGTCTATAACCTCAGTCTAATATAGGGGAGTCTATATGTATATTCAGTTCTTATAAGTGAGTGCTCTGTATGGTGCTATTTTTTGTGTCTATAACTCAGTCTAATATAGGGAGTCTATATGTATATTCAGTTCTTATAAGTGAGTGCTCTGTAGGGTGCTATTTTTTGTGTCTATAACCTCAGTCTAATATAGGGAGTCTATATGTATATTCAGTTTCTTATAAGTGAGTGCTCTGTATGGTGCTATTTTTTGTGTCTATAACCTCAGTCTAATATAGGGAGTCTATATGTATATTCAGTTCTTATAAGTGAGTGCTCTGTAGGGTGCTATTTTTTGTGTCTATAACTTCAGTCTAATATAGGGTGGTCTATATGTATATTCAGTTCTTATAAGTGAGTGCTCTGTATGGTGCTATTTTTTGTGTCTATAACCTCAGTCTAATATAGGGAGTCTATATGTATATTCAGTTCTTATAAGTGAGTGCTCTGTATGGTGCTATTTTTTGTGTCTATAACCTCAGTCTAATATAGGGAGTCTATATGTATATTCAGTTCTTATAAGTGAGTGCTCTGTATGGTGCTATTTTTTGTGTCTATAACCTCAGTCTAATATAGGGAGTCTATATGTATATTCAGTTCTTATAAGTGAGTGCTCTGTATGGTGCTATTTTTTGTGTCTATAACCTCAGTCTAATATAGGGAGTCTATATGTATATTCAGTTCTTATAAGTGAGTGCTCTGTATGGTGCTATTTTTGTGTCTATAACCTCAGTCTAATCTATATGTATATTCAGTTCTTATAAGTGAGTGCTCTGTATGGTGCTATTTTTTGTGTCTATAACCTCAGTCTAATATAGGGAGTCTATATGTATATTCAGTTCTTATAAGTGAGTGCTCTGTATGGTGCTATTTTTTGTGTCTATAACTTCAGTCTAATATAGGGAGTCTATATGTATATTCAGTTCTTATAAGTGAGTGCTCTGTATGGTGCTATTTTTTGTGTCTATAACCTCAGTCTAATATAGGGAGGTCTATATGTATATTCAGTTCTTATAAGTGAGTGCTCTGTATGGTGCTATTTTTTGATGTCTATAACCTCAGTCTAATATAGGGAGTCTATATGTATATTCAGTTCTTATAAGTGAGTGCTCTGTATGGTGCTATTTTTTGTGTCTATAACTTCAGTCTAATATAGGGAGTCTATATGTATATTCAGTTCTTATAAGTGAGTGCTCTGTAGGGTGCTATTTTTTGTGTTCTATAACCTCAGTCTAATATAGGGAGTCTATATGTATATTCAGTTCTTATAAGTGAGTGCTCTGTATGGTGCTATTTTTTGTGTCTATAACCTCAGTCTAATATAGGGAGTCTATATGTATATTCAGTTCTTATAAGTGGAGTGCTCTGTAGGGTGCTATTTTTTGTGTCTTATAACCTCAGTCTAATATAGGGAGTCTATATGTATATTCCGTTCTTATAAGTGAGTGCTCTGTATGGTGCCTATTTTTTGTGTCTATAACCTCAGTCTAATATAGGGAGTCTATATGTATATTCAGTTTCTTATAAGTGAGTGCTCTGTATGGTGCTATTTTTTGTGTCTATAACCTCAGTCTAATATAGGGAGTCTATATGTATATTCAGTTCTTATAAGTGAGTGCTCTGTATGGTGCTATTTTTTGTGTCTATAACCTCAGTCTAATATAGGGAGTCTATATGTATATTCAGTTCTTATAAGTGAGTGCTCTGTATGGTGCTATTTTTTGTGTCTATAACCTCAGTCTAATATAGGGAGTCTATATGTATATTCAGTTCTTATAAGTGAGTGCTCTGTATGGTGCTATTTTTTGTGTCTATAACCTCAGTCTAATATAGGGAGTCTATATGTATATTCAGTTCTTATAAGTGAGTGCTCTGTATGGTGCTATTTTTTGTGTTTATAACTTCAGTCTAATATAGGGAGTCTATATGTATATTCAGTTCTTATAAGTGAGTGCTCTGTATGGTGCTATTTTTTGTGTCTATAACCTCAGTCTAATATAGGGAGTCTATATGTATATTCAGTTCTTATAAGTGAGTGCTCTGTATGGTGCTATTTTTTTGTGTTTATAACCTCAGTCTAATATAGGGAGTCTATATGTATATTCAGTTCTTATAAGTGAGTGCTCTGTAGGGTGCTATTTTTTGTGTCTATAACCTCAGTCTAATATAGGGAGTCTATATGTATATTCAGTTCTTATAAGTGAGTGCTCTGTATGGTGCTATTTTTTGTGTCTATAACTTCAGTCTAATATAGGGAGTCTATATGTATATTCAGTTCTTATAAGTGGAGTGCTCTGTAGGGTGCTATTTTTTGTGTCTATAACCTCAGTCTAATATAGGGAGTCTATATGTATATTCAGTTCTTATAAGTGAGTGCTCTGTATGGTGCTATTTTTTTGTGTTTATAACCTCAGTCTAATATAGGGAGTCTATATGTATATTCAGTTCTTATAAGTGAGTGCTCTGTATTGGTGCTATTTTTTGTGTCTATAACCTCAGTCTAATATAGGGAGTCTATATGTATATTCCAGTTCTTATAAGTGAGTGCTCTGTATGGTGCTATTTTTTGTGTTTATAACCTCAGTCTAATATAGGGAGTCTATATGTATATTCAGTTCTTATAAGTGAGTGCTCTGTATGGTGCTATTTTTTGTGTCTAGTAACCTCAGTCTAATATAGGGAGTCTATATGTATATTCAGTTCTTATAAGTGAGTGCTCTGTATGGTGCTATTTTTTGTGTCTATAACCTCAGTCTAATATAGGGAGTCTATATGTATATTAGTTCTTATAAGTGAGTGCTCTGTATGGTGCTATTTTTTGTGTCTATAACCTCAGTCTAATATAGGGAGTCCTATATGTATATTCAGTTCTTATAAGTGAGTGCTCTGTATGGTGCTATTTTTTTGTGTCTATAACTTCAGTCTAATATAGGGAGTCTATATGTATATTCAGTTCTTATAAGTGAGTGCTCTGTAGGGTGCTATTTTTGTGTCTATAACCTCAGTCTAATATAGGAGTCTATATGTATATTCAGTTCTTATAAGTGAGATGCTCTGTAGGGTGCTATTTTTTGTGTCTATAACCTCAGTCTAATATAGGGAGTCTATATGTATATTCAGTTCTTATAAGTGAGTGCTCTGTATGGTGCTATTTTTTGTGTCTATAACCTCAGTCTAATATAGGGAGTCTATATGTATATTCAGTTCTTATAAGGAGTGCTCTGTATGGTGCCATTTTTGTGTCTATAACCTCAGTCTATATATAGGGAGTCTATATGTATATTCAGTTCTTATAAGTGAGTGCTCTGTATGGTGCTATTTTTTGTGTCTATAACCTCAGTCTAATATAGGGATGTCTATATGTATATTCAGTTCTTATAAGTGAGTGCTCTGTAGGGTGCTATTTTTTGTGTCTATAACCTCAGTCTAATATAGGGAGTCTATATGTATATTCAGTTCTTATAAGTGAGTGCTCTGTATGGTGCTATTTTTTGTGTCTATAACTTCAGTCTAATATAGGGAGTCTATATGTATATTCAGTTCTGATAAGTGAGTGCTCTGTAGGGTGCTATTTTTTGTGTCTATAACTTCAGTCTAATATAGAGAGTCTATATGTATATTCAGTTCTTATAAGTGAGTGCTCTGTATGGTGCTATTTTTTGTGTCTATAACTTCAGTCTAATATAGGGAGTCTATATGTATATTCAGTTCTTATAAGTGAGTGCTCTGTATGGTGCTATTTTTTGTGTCTATAACCCTTCAGTCTAATATAGTGAGTCTATATGATATATTCAGTTCTTATAAGTGAGTGCTCTGTATGGTGCTATTTTTTGTGTCTATAACCTCAGTCTAATATAGGGAGTCTATATGTATATTCAGTTCTTATAAGTGAGTGCTCTGTATGGTGCTATTTTTTTGTGTCTATAACCTCAGTCTAATATAGGGAGTCTATATGTATATTCAGTTCTTATAAGTGAGTGCTCTGTATGGTGCTATTTTTTGTGTCTATAACTTCAGTCTAATATAGGGAGTCTATATGTATATTCAGTTCTTATAAGTGAGTGCTCTGTAGGGTGCTATTTTTTGTGTCTATAACCTCAGTCTAATATAGGGAGTCTATATGTATATTCAGTTCTTATAAGTGAGTGCTCTGTATGGTGCTATTTTTTGTGTTTATAACCTCAGTCTAATATAGGGAGTCTATATGTATATTCAGTTCTTATAAGTGGAGTGCTCTGTATGGTGCTATTTTTTGTGTCTATAACCTCAGTCTAATATAGGGAGTCTATATGTATATTCAGTTCTTATAAGTGAGTGCTCTGTATGGTGCTATTTTTTGTGTCTATAACCTCAGTCTAATATAGGGAGTCTATATGTATATTCAGTTCTTATAAGTGAGTGCTCTGTATGGTGCCTATTTTTTGTGTCTATAACCTCAGTCTAATATAGGGAGTCTATATGTATATTCAGTTCTTATAAGTGAGTGCTCTGTATGGTGCTATTTTTTGTGTCTATAACCTCAGTCTAATATAGGGAGTCTATATGTATATTCAGTTCTTATAAGTGAGTGCTCTGTATGGTGCTATTTTTTGTGTCTATAACCTCAGTCTAATATAGGGAGTCTATATGTATATTCAGTTCTTATAAGTGAGTGCTCTGTATGGTGCTATTTTTTGTGTCTATAACCTCAGTCTAATATAGGGGAGTCTATATGTATATTCAGTTCTTATAAGTGAGTGCTCTGTATGGTGCTATTTTTTGTGTCTATAACCTCAGTCTAATATAGGGGAGTCTATATGTATATTCAGTTCTTATAAGTGAGTGCTCTGTAGGGTGCTATTTTTTGTGTCTATAACCTCAGTCTAATATAGGGAGTCTATATGTATATTCAGTTCTTATAAGTGAGTGCTCTGTATGGTGCTATTTTTTGTGTCTATAACCTCAGTCTAATATAGGGAGTCTATATGTATATTCAGTTCTTATAAGTGAGTGCTCTGTATGGTGCTATTTTTTGTGTCTATAACCTCAGTCTAATATAGGGAGTCATATATGTATATTCAGTTCTTATAAGTGAGTGCTCTGTATGGTGCTATTTTTTGTGTCTATAACCTCAGTCTAATATAGGGAGTCTATATGTATATTCAGTTCTTATAAGTGAGTGCTCTGTATTGGTGCTATTTTTTGTGTCTATAACCTCAGTCTAATATAGGGAGTCTATATGTATATTCAGTTCTTATAAGTGAGTGCTCTGTATGGTTGCTATTTTTTGTGTCTATAACCTCAGTCTAATATAGGGAGTCTATATGTATATTCAGTTTCTTATAAGTGAGTGCTCTGTAGGGTGCTATTTTTTGTGGTCTATAACCTCAGTCTAATATAGGGAGTCTATATGTATATTCAGTTCTTATAAGTGAGTGCTCTGTATGGTGCTATTTTTTTGTGTCTATAACCTCAGTCTAATATAGGGAGTCTATATGTATATTCAGTTCTTATAAGTGAGTGCTCTGTATGGTGCTATTTTTTGTGTCTATAACTCAGTCTAATATAGGGAGTCTATATGTATATTCAGTTCTTATAAGTGAGTGCTCTGTATGGTGCTATTTTTTGTGTCTATAACTCAGTCTAATATAGGGAGTCTATATGTATATTCAGTTCTTATAAGTGAGTGCTCTGTATGGTGCTATTTTTTGTGTCTATAACCTCAGTCTAATATAGGGAGTCTATATGTATATTCAGTTCTTATAAGTGAGTGCTCTGTAGGGTGCTATTTTTTGTGTCTATAACCTCAGTCTAATATAGGGAGTCTATATGTATATTCAGTTCTTATAAGTGAGTGCTCTGTATGGTGCTATTTTTTGTGTCTATAACCTCAGTCTAAAATAGGGAGTCTAAATGTATATTCAGTTCTTATAAGTGAGTGCTCTGTATGGTGCTATTTTTTGTGTTTATAACCTCAGTCTAATATAGGGAGTCTATATGTATATTCAGTTCTTATAAGTGAGTGCTCTGTAGGGTGCTATTTTTTGTGTCTATAAACCTCAGTCTAATATAGGGAGTCTATATGTATATTCAGTTCTTATAAGTGAGTGCTCTGTATGGTGCTATTTTTTGTGTCTATAACTTCAGTCTAATATAGGGAGTCTATATGTATATTCAGGTTCTTATAAGTGAGTGCTCTGTAGGGTGCTATTTTTGTGTCTATAACCTCAGTCTAATATAGGGGAGTCTATATGTATATTCAGTTCTTATAAGTGAGTGCTCTGTATGGTGCTATTTTTTTGTGTTCTATAACCTCAGTCTAATATAGGGAGTCTATATGTATATTCAGTTCTTATAAGTGAGTGCTCTGTATGGTGCTATTTTTTGTGTCTATAACCTCAGTCTAATATAGGGAGTCTATATGTATATTCAGTTCTTATAAGTGAGTGCTCTGTATGGTGCTATTTTTTGTGTTTATACCCTCATTCTAATATAGGGAGTCTATATGCATATTCAGTTCTTATAAGTGAGTGCTCTGTATGGTGCTATTTTTAGTGTCTATAACCTCAGTCTAATATAGGGAGTCTATATGTATATTCAGTTCTTATAAGTGAGTGCTCTGTATGGTGCTATTTTTTGTGTCTATAACCTCAGTCTAATGATAGGGAGTCTATAGTGAATATTCAGTTCTTATAGTGAGTGCTCTGTATGGTGCTATTTTTTGTGGCTATAACTTCGAGTCTAATATAGGGAGTCTATAGTATATTCAGTTTCTTATAAGTGAGTGCTCTGTAGGGTGGCTATTTTTTGTGTCTATAACCTCAGTCTAATATAGGGAGTCTATATGTATTAATCAGTTTCTTATAAGTGAGTGCTCTGTAGGGTGCTATTTTTGTGTCTAGAACCTCAGTCTAATATAGGGAGTCTATATGTATATTCAGTTCTTATAAGTGAGTGCTCTGTATGGTGCTATTTTTTGTTGTCTATAAACTCAGTCTAATATAGGGAGTCTATATGTATATTCAGTTCTTATAAGTGAGGTGCTCTGTATGGTGCCATTTTTTTGTGTCTATAACCTCAGTCTAATATAGGGAGTCTATAGTGTATATTCAGTTCTTATAAGTGAGTGCTCTGTATTGGTGCTATTTTTTTGTGTCTATAACCTCAGTCTAATATAGGGGAGTCTATATGTATATTCAGTTCTTATAAGTGAGTGCTCTGTAGGGTGCTATTTTTTGTGTCTATAACCTCAGTCTAATATAGGGAGTCTATATTGTATATTCAGTTCTTATAAGTGAGTGCTCTGTATGGTGCTATTTTTTGTGTCTATAACTTCAGTCTAATATAGGGAGTCTATATGTATATTCAGTTCTGATAAGTGAGATGCTCTGTAGGGTGCTATTTTTTGTGTCTATAACTTCAGTCTAATATAGAGAGTCTATATGTATATTCAGTTCTTATAAGTGAGTGCTCCTGTATGGTGCTATTTTTTGTGGTTATAACTTCAGTCTAATATAGGGAGTTCTATATGTATATTCAGTTCTTATAAGTGAGTGCTCTGTATGGTGCTATTTTTTGTGTCTATACCCTCCAGTCTAATATAGGGGAGTCTATATGTATATTCAGTTCTTATAAGTGAGTGCTCTGTATAGTGCATTTTTGTGTTCTAAAACCTCAGTCTAATATAGGGAGTCTATATGTATATTCAGTTCTTATAAGTGAGTGCTCTGTAGGGTGCTATTTTTTGTGTCTATAACCTTCAGTCTAATATAGGGAGTCTATATGTATATCAGTTCTTATAAGTGAGTGCTCTGTATGGTGCATTTTTTGTGTCTATAACTTCAGTCTAATATAGGGAGTCGTATTTGTATATTTCAGTTCTTATAAGTGAGAGCTCTGTAGGGTGCTATTTTTTGTGTCTATAACGGCTCAGTCTAATATAGTGGAGTCTATATGTATATTCAGTTCTTATAAGTGAGTGCTCTGTATGGTGCTATTTTTGTGTTTATAACCTCAGTCTAATATAGGGCGTCTATATGTATATTTCAGTTCTTATAAGTGAGTGCCTGTATGTGCTATTTTTTTGTGTCTATACCTCAGTCTAATATAGGGAGTCTATATGTATATTCAGTTCTTATAAGTGAGGTGCTCTGTATGGTGCTATTTTTTTGTGTTTATAACCTCAGTCTAATATAGGAGTCTATATGTATATTCAGTTCTTATAAGTGAGTGCTCTGTATGGTGCTATTTTTTGTGTGGTCTATAACCTCGAGTCTATATAGGGAGCTCTATATGTATATTCAGTTCTTATAAGTGAGTGCTCTGTATGGTGCTATTTTTTGTGTCTATAACCTCAGTCTAATATAGGAGTCTATATGTATATTCAGTTCTTATAAGTGAGGTGCTCTGTATGGTGCTATTTTTTTGTGTCTATAGACCTCAGTCTAATATAGGGAGTCCTATATGTATATTCAGTTCTTATAAGTGAGTGCTCAGTATGGTGCTATTTTTTGTGTCTAATAACCTCAGTCTAATATAGGGAGTCTATATGTATATATCAGTTCTATAAGTGAGTGCTCTGTAGGGTGCTATTTTTTGTGTCTATAACCTCAGTCTATATAGGAGTCTATATGTATATTCAGTTCTTATAAGTGAGTGCTCTGTAGGGTGCTATTTTTTGTGTCTATAACCTCAGTCTATATAGGGAGTCTATATGTTATATTCAGTTCCTATAAGTGAGTGGCTCTGTATGGTGCTATTTTTTGTGTCTATAACCTCAGTCTAATATAGGGAGTCTATATGTATATCAGTTCTTATAAGTGAGCTGCTCTGTATGGTGCTATTTTTTGTGTCTATACCCTCTAGACCCCTAATATACGGGAGTCTATATGTATATTCAGTTCTTATAAGTGGAGTGCTCTGTATGGTGCTATTTTTTGTGTCTATAAACCTCAGTCTACATATAGGGAGTCTATATGTATAATCAGTTCTTATAAAGTGAGTGCTGTGTTATGGTACTATATTTTGTGTCGTATAACCTCAGTCGTAATATAGGGGAGAGTCTATATGGTATATTCGTTCTATAAGTGAGTGCTCTGTATGGTGCTATTTTTTGTGTCTATAACTCAGTCTACATATAGGGGAGTCTATATGTATATTTCAAGTTCTTATAAGTGAGTGCTCTGTATGGTAGCAATATTTTGTGTCTATAACCTCAGTACATAATATAGGGAGTGATATGTATAATTCAGTGACTTATAAGTGCGTGCTCTGTATGGATGCTATTTTTTGTGTCTATAACTTCAGTCTAATAAAGGCGAGTCTATAATGTCTATTCAGTTCTTATAAAGAGAGTGAGCTCCTGGATGGTGCTAATTTTTTTGTTGTCTATAACCTCAGTCTAATATAGGGAGTTCTATATGTATATTACAGTACTATATAAGTGAGTGCTCTGTAGGGTGCTATTTTTTGTGTCTATAACCTCAGTCTAATATAGGGAGTCTATATGTATATTCAGTTCTTATAAGTGAGTGCTCTGTATGGTGCTATTTTTTGAGTCTATAACTTCAGTCTAATATAGGGAGTCTATATGTATATTCAGTTCTTATAAGTGAGTGCCCTGTATGGTGCTATTTTTTGTGTCTATAACCTCAGTCTAATATAGGGAGTCTATATGTATATTCAGTTCTTATAAGTGAGTGCTCTGTATGGTGCTATTTTTTGTGTTTATAACCTCAGTCTAATATAGGGAGTCTATATGTATATTCAGTTCTTATAAGTGAGTGCTCTGTATGGTGCTATTTTTTGTGTCTATAACCTCAGTCTAATATAGGGAGTCTATATGTATATTCAGTTCTTATAAGTGAGTGCTCTGTATGGTGCTATTTTTTGTGTCTATAACCTCAGTCTAATATAGGGAGTCTATATGTATATTCAGTTCTTATAAGTGAGTGCTCTGTATGGTGCTATTTTTTGTGTCTATAACCTCAGTCTAATATAGGGAGTCTATATGTATATTCAGTTCTGATAAGTGAGTGCTCTGTAGGGTGCTATTTTTGTGTCTATAACTTCAGTCTAATATAGAGAGTCTATATGTATATTCAGTTCTTATAAGTGAGTGCTCTGTATGGTGCTATTTTTTGTGTTTATAACTTCAGTCTAATATAGGGAGTCTATATGTATATTCAGTTCTTATAAGTGAGTGCTCTGTATGGTGCTATTTTTTGTGTCTATAACCTCAGTCTAATATAGGGAGTCTATATGTATATTCAGTTCTTATAAGTGAGTGCTCTGTATGGTGCTATTTTTTGTGTTTATAACCTCAGTCTAATATAGGGAGTCTATATGTATATTCAGTTCTTATAAGTGAGTGCTCTGTAGGGTGCTATTTTTTGTGTCTATAACCTCAGTCTAATATAGGGAGTCTATATGTATATTCAGTTCTTATAAGTGAGTGCTCTGTATGGTGCTATTTTTTGTGTCTATAACTTCAGTCTAATTATAGGAGTCTATATGTATATTCAGTTCTTATAAGTGAGTGCTCTGTAGGGGTGCTATTTGTTTGTGTCTATAACCTCAGTCTAATATAGGGAGTCTATATGTATACTTTCAGTTCTTATAAGTGAGATGCTCTGTATGTGTGCTATTTTTTGTGTCTATAACCTCAGTCTAATATAGGGGAGTCTATATGTTATATTCAGTTTCTGATAAGTGAGTGCTCTGTAGGGTGCTATTTTTTGTGTCTATAACCTTCAGTCTAATATAGGGATCTATATGTTATATTCAGTTCTTATAAGTGAGTGCTGCTGTTATGGTGCTATTTTTTGTGTTTATAACCTCAGTCTAATATAGGGAGTCTATATGTATAATCAGTTCTTTATAAGTGAGTGCTCTGTATGGTGCTTATTTTTTGTGTCTATAACCTCAGTCTAATATAGGGGAGTCTATATGTATATTCAAGTCTTATAAGTGAGTGCTCTGTATGGTGCTATTTTTTGTGTCTATAACCTCAGTCTAATATAGGGAGTCTATATGTATATTTAGTTCTTATAAGTGAGTGCTCTGTATGGTGCTATTTTTTGTGTCTATAACCTCAGTCTAATATAGGGAGTCTATATGTATATTCAGTTCTTATAAGTGAGTGCTCTGTATGGTGCTATTTTTTGTGTCTATAACTTCAGTCTAATATAGGGAGTCTATATGTATATTCAGTTCTTATAAGTGAGTGCTCTGTAGGGTGCTATTTTTTGTGTCTATAACCTCAGTCTAATATAGGGAGTCTATATGTATATTCAGTTCTTATAAGTGAGTGCTCTGTAGGGTGCTATTTTTTGTGTCTATAACCTCAGTCTAATATAGGGAGTCTATATGTATATTCAGTTCTTATAAGTGAGTGCTCTGTATGGTGCTATTTTTTGTGTCTATAACCTCAGTCTAATATAGGGAGTCTATATGTATATTCAGTTCTTATAAGTGAGTGCTCTGTATGGTGCCATTTTTTGTGTCTATAACCTCAGTCTAATATAGGGAGTCTATATGTATATTCAGTTCTTATAAGTGAGTGCTCTGTATGGTGCTATTTTTTGTGTCTATAACCTCAGTCTAATATAGGGAGTCTATATGTATATTCAGTTCTTATAAGTGAGTGCTCTGTAGGGTGCTATTTTTTGTGTCTATAACCTCAGTCTAATATAGGGAGTCTATATGTATATTCAGTTCTTATAAGTGAGTGCTCTGTATGGTGCTATTTTTTGTGTCTATAACTTCAGTCTAATATAGGGAGTCTATATGTATATTCAGTTCTGATAAGTGAGTGCTCTGTAGGGTGCTATTTTTTGTGTCTATAACTTCAGTCTAATATAGAGAGTCTATATGTATTTTCAGTTCTTATAAGTGAGTGCTCTGTATGGTGCTATTTTTTGTGTTTATAACTTCAGTCTAATATAGGGAGTCTATATGTATATTCAGTTCTTATAAGTGAGTGCTCTGTATGGTGCTATTTTTTGTGTCTATAAACCTCATCTAATATAGGGAGTCTATATGTATATTCAGTTCTTATAAGTGAGTGCTCTGTATGGTGCTATTTTTTGTGTCTATAACCTCAGTCTAATATAGGGAGTCTATATGTATATTCAGTTCTTATAGAGTGAGTGCTCTGTATGGTGCTATTTTTGTGTCTATAACTTCAGTCTAATATAGGAGTCTATATGTATATTCAGTTCTTATAAGTGAGTGCTCTGTATGGGTGCTATTTTTTGTGTCCTATAACTTCAGTCTAATATAGGGAGTCTATATGTATATTCAGTTCTTATAAGTGAGGGTGCTCTGTAGGGGTGCTATTTTTTGTGTCTATAACCTCAGTCTAATATAGGGAGTCTATATGTATATTCATTCTTATAAGTGAGTGCTCTGTATGGTGCTATTTTTTGTGTTTTTATAACCTCAGTCTAATATAGTGGAGTCTATATGTATATTCAGTTCTTATAAGTGAGTGCTCTGTATGGTGCTATTTTATTGTGTCTATAACCTCAGTCTATATAAGAGGGAGTCTATATGTATATTCAGTTCTTATAAGTGAGTGCTCTGTATGGTGCTATTTTTTGTGTCTATAACCTCAGTCTAATATAGGGAGTCTATATGTATATTCAGTTCTTATAAGTGAGTGCTCTGTATGGTGCTATTTTTTGTGTTTATAACCTCAGTCTAATATAGGGAGTCTATATGTATATTCAGTTCTTATAAGTGAGTGCTCTGTATGGTGCTATTTTTTGTGTCTATAACCTCAGTCTAATATAGGGAGTCTAGATGTATATTCAGTTCTTATAAGTGAGTGCTCTGTATGGTGCTATTTTTTGTGTCTATAACCTCAGTCTAATATAGGGAGTCTATATGTATATGCAGTTCTTATAAGTGAGTGCTCTGTATGGTGCTATTTTTTGGTGTCTATAACCTCAGTCTAATATAGGGAGTCTATATGTATATTCAGTTCTTATAAGTGAGTGCTCTGTATGGTGCTATTTTTTGTGTCTATAACTTCAGTCTAATATAGGGAGTCTATATGTATATTCAGTTCTTATAAGTGAGTGCTCTGTAGGGTGCTATTTTTTGTGTCTATAACCTCAGTCTAATATAGGGAGTCTATATGTATATTCAGTTCTTATAAGTGAGTGCTCTGTAGGGTGCTATTTTTTGTGTCTATAACCTCAGTCTAATATAGGGAGTCTATATGTATATTCAGTCTTATAAGTGAGTGCTCTGTAGGGTGCTATTTTTTGTGTCTATAACCTCAGTCTAATATAGGGAGTCTATATGTATATTCAGTTCTTATAAGTGAGTGCTCTGTATGGTGCTATTTTTTGTGTCTATAACCTCAGTCTAATATAGGGAGTCTATATGTATATTCAGTTCTTATAAGTGAGTGCTCTGTATGGTGCTATTTTTTGTGTCTATAACCTCAGTCTAATATAGGGAGTCTATATGTATATTCAGTTCTTATAAGTGAGTGCTCTGTATGGTGCTATTTTTGTGTCTATAACCTCAGTCTAATATAGGCGAGTCTATATGTATATTCAGTTCTTATAAGTGAGTGCTCTGTATGGTGCTATTTTTTGTGTCTATAACCTCAGTCTAATATAGGGAGTCTATATGTATATTCAGTTCTTATAAGTGAGTGCTCTGTATGGTGCTATTTTTTGTGTCTATAACCTCAGTCTAATATAGGGAGTCTATATGTATATTCAGTTCTTATAAGTGAGTGCTCTGTATGGTGCTATTTTTTTGTGTCTATTCAGTTCTTATAAGTGAGTGCTCTGTATGGTGCTATTTTTTGTGTCTATAACCTCAGTCTAATATAGGGAGTCTATATGTATATTCAGTTCTTATAAGTGAGTGCTCTGTATGGTGCTATTTTTTGTGTCTATAACCTCAGTCTAATATAGGGAGTCTATATGTATATTCAGTTCTTATAAGTGAGTGCTCTGTAGGGTGCTATTTTTTGTGTCTATAACCTCAGTCTAATATAGGGAGTCTATATGTATATTCTGTTCTTATAAGTGAGTGCTCTGTATGGTGCTATTTTTTGTGTCTATAACCTCAGTCTAATATAGGGAGTCTATATGTATATTCAGTTCTTATAAGTGAGTGCTCTGTATGGTGCTATTTTTTGTGTTTATAACCTCAGTCTAATATAGGGAGTCTATATGTATATTCAGTTCTTATAAGTGAGTGCTCTGTAGGGTGCTATTTTTTGTGTCTATAACCTCAGTCTAATATAGGGAGTCTATATGTATATTCAGTTCTTATAAGTGAGTGCTCTGTATGGTGCTATTTTTTGTGTCTATAACTTCAGTCTAATATAGGGAGTCCTATATGTATATTCAGTTCTTATAAGTGAGTGCTCTGTAGGGTGCTATTTTTTGTGTCTATAACCTCAGTCTAATATAGGGAGTCTATATGTATATTCAGTTCTTATAAGTGAGTGCTCTGTATGGTGCTATTTTTTTGTGTTTATAACCTCAGTCTAATATAGGGAGTCTATATGTATATTCAGTTCTTATAAGTGAGTGCTCTGTATGGTGCTATTTTTTGTGTCTATAACCTCAGTCTAATATAGGGAGTCTATATGTATATTCAGTTCTTATAGTGAGTGCTCTGTATGGTGCTATTTTTTGTGTCTATAACCTCAGTCTAATATAGGGAGTCTATATGTATATTCAGTTCTTATAAGTGAGTGCTCTGTATGGTGCTATTTTTTGTGTCTATAACCTCAGTCTAATATAGGGAGTCTATATGTATATTCAGTTCTTATAAGTGAGTGCTGTGTATGGTGCTATTTTTGTGTCTATAACCTCAGTCTAATATAGGGAGTCTATATGTATATTCAGTTTCTTATAAGTGAGTGCTCTGTATGGTGCTATTTTTTGTGTCTATAACCTCAGTCTAATATAGGGAGTCTATATGTATATTCAGTTCTTATAAGTGAGTGCTCTGTATGGTGCTATTTTTTGTGTCTATAACCTCAGTCTAATATAGGGAGTCTATATGAATATTCAGTTCTTATAAGTGAGTGCTCTGTATGGTGCTATTTTTTGTGTCTATAACCTCAGTCTAATATAGGGAGTCTATATGTATATTCAGTTCTTATAAGTGAGTGCTCTGTATGGTGCTATTTTTTGTGTTTATAACCTCAGTCTAATATAGGGAGTCTATATGTATATTCAGTTCTTATAAGTGAGTGCTCTGTATGGTGCTATTTTTTGTGTCTATAACGTCAGTATAATATAGGGAGTCTATATGTATATTCAGTTCTTATAAGTGAGTGCTCTGTATGGTGCTATTTTTTGTGTCTATAACCTCAGTCTAATATAGGGAGTCTATATGTATATTCAGTTCTTATAAGTGAGTGCTCTGTATGGTGCTATTTTTTGTGTCTATAACCTCAGTCTAATATAGGGAGTCTATATGTATATTCAGTTCTTATAAGTGAGTGCTCTGTAGGGTGCTATTTTTTGTGTCTATAACCTCAGTCTAATATAGGGAGTCTATATGTATATTCAGTTCTTATAAGTGAGTGCTCTGTATGGTGCTATTTTTTGTGTCTATAACCTCAGTCTAATATAGGGAGTCTATATGTATATTCAGTTCTTATAAGTGAGTGCTCTGTATGGTGCTATTTTTTGTGTTTATAACCTCAGTCTAATATAGGGAGTCTATATGTATATTCAGTTCTTATAAGTGAGTGCTCTGTAGGGTGCTATTTTTTGTGTCTATAACCTCAGTCTAATATAGGGAGTCTATATGTATATTCAGTTCTTATAAGTGAGTGCTCTGTATGGTGCTATTTTTTGTGTCTATAACTTCAGTCTAATATAGGGAGTCTATATGTATATTCAGTTCTTATAAGTGAGTGCTCTGTAGGGTGCTATTTTTTGTGTCTATAACCTCAGTCTAATATAGGGAGTCTATATTGTATATTCAGTTCTTATAAGTGAGTGCTCTGTATGGGTGCTATTTTTTGTGTTTATAACCTCAGTCTAATATAGGGAGTCTATATGTATATTCAGTTCTTATAAGTGAGTGCTCTGTATGGTGCTATTTTTTGTGTCTATAACCTCAGTCTAATATAGGGAGTCTATATGTATATTCAGTTCTTATAAGTGAGTGCTCTGTATGGTGCTATTTTTTGTGTTTATAACCTCAGTCTAATATAGGGAGTCTATATTGCATATTCAGTTCTTATAAGTGAGTGCTCTGTATGGTGCTATTTTAGTGTCTATAACCTCAGTCTAATATAGGAGTCTATATGTAATATTCAGTTCTTATAAGTGAGTGCTCTGTATGGTGCTATTTTTTGTGTCTATAACCTCAGTCTAATATAGGGAGTCTATATGTATATTCAGTTCTTATAAGTGAGTGCTCTGTATGTGCTATTTTTTGTGTCTATAACCTCAGTCTAATATAGGGAGTCTATATGTATATTCAGTTCTTATAAGTGAGTGCTCTGTAAGGTGCTATTTTTTTGTGTCTATAACCTCAGGTCTAATATAGGGAGTCTATATGTATATTCAGTTCTTATAAGTGAGTGCTCTGTAGGGTGCTATTTTTTGTGTCTATAACCTCAGTCTAATATAGGGAGTCTATATGTATATTCAGTTCTTATAAGTGAGTGCTCTGTATGGTGCCATTTTTTTGTGTCTATAACCTCAGTCTAATATAGGGAGTCTATATGTATATTCAGTTCTTATAAGTGAGTGCTCTGTATGGTGCTATTTTTTGTGTCTATAACCTCAGTCTAATATAGGAGTCTATATGTATATTCAGTTCTTATAAGTGAGTGCTCTGTATGGTGCTATTTTTTGTGTCTATAACCTCAGTCTAATATAGGGAGTCTATATGTATATTCAGTTCTTATAAGTGAGTGCTCTGTATGGTGCTATTTTTTGTGTCTATAACTTCAGTCTAATATAGGGAGTCTATATGTATATTCAGTTCTTATAAGTGAGTGCTCTGTAGGGTGCTATTTTTTGTGTCTATAACTTCAGTCTAATATAGAGAGTCTATATGTATATTCAGTTCTTATAAGTGAGTGCTCTGTATGGTGCTATTTTTTGTGTCTATAACCTTCAGTCTAATATAGGGAGTCTATATGTATATTCAGTTCTTATAAGTGAGTGCTCTGTTTGGTTGCTATTTTTTGTGTCTATAACCTCAGTCTAATATAGGGAGTCTATATGTATATTCAGTTCTTATAAGTGAGTGCTCTGTATGGTGCTATTTTTTGTGTCTATAACCTCAGTCTAATATAGGGAGTCTATATGTATATTCAGTTCTTATAAGTGAGTGCTCTGTATGGTGCTATTTTTTGTGTCTATAACCTCAGTCTAATATAGGGAGTCTATATGTATATTCAGTTCTTATAAGTGAGTGCTCTGTATGGTGCTATTTTTTGTGTCTATAAACTCAGTCTAATATAGGGAGTCTATATGTATATTCAGTTCTTATAAGTGAGTGCTCTGTAGGGTGCTATTTTTTGTGTCTATAACCTCAGTCTAATATAGGGAGTCTATATGTATATTCAGTTCTTATAAGTGAGTGCTCTGTATGGTGCTATTTTTTGTGTTTATAACCTCAGTCTAATATAGGGAGTCTATATGTATATTCAGTTCTTATAAGTGAGTGCTCTGTATGGTGCTATTTTTTGTGTCTATAACCTCAGTCTAATATAGGGAGTCTATATGTATATTCAGTTCTTATAAGTGAGTGCTCTGTATGGTGCTATTTTTGTGTTTATAACCTCAGTCTAATATAGGGAGTCTATATGTATATTCAGTTCTTATAAGTGAGTGCTCTGTATGGTGCTATTTTTTGTGTCTATAACCTCAGTCTTATATAGGGAGTCTATATGTATATTCAGTTCTTATAAGTGAGTGCTCTGTATGGTGCTATTTTTTGTGTCTATAACCTCAGTCTAATATAGGGAGTCTATATGTATATTCAGTTCTTATAAGTGAGTGCTCTGTATGGTGCTATTTTTTGTGTCTATAACCTCAGTCTAATATAGGGAGTCTATATGTATATTCAGTTCTTATAAGTGAGTGCTCTGTATGGTGCTATTTTTTGTGTCTATAACTTCAGTCTAATATAGGGAGTCTATATGTATATTCAGTTCTTATAAGTGAGTGCTCTGTAGGGTGCTATTTTTTGTGTCTATAACCTCAGTCTAATATAGGGAGTCTATATGTATATTCAGTTCTTATAAGTGAGTGCTCTGTAGGGTGCTATTTTTTGTGTCTATAACCTCAGTCTAATATAGGGAGTCTATATGTATATTCAGTTCCTATAAGTGAGTGCTCTGTATGGTGCTATTTTTTGTGTCTATAACCTCAGTCTAATATAGGGAGTCTATATGTATATTCAGTTCTTATAAGTGAGTGCTCTGTATGGTGCTATTTTTTGTGTCTATAACCTCAGTCTAATATAGGGAGTCTATATGTATATTCAGTTCTTATAAGTGAGTGCTCTGTATGGTGCTATTTTTTGTGTCTATAACCTCAGTCTAATATAGGGAGTCTATATGTATATTCAGTTCTTATAAGTGAGTGCTGTGTATGGTGCTATTTTTGTGTCTATAACCTCAGTCTAATATAGGGAGTCTATATGTATATTCAGTTCTTATAAGTGAGTGCTCTGTATGGTGCTATTTTTTGTGTCTATAACCTCAGTCTAATATAGGGAGTCTATATGTATATTCAGTTCTTATAAGTGAGTGCTCTGTATGGTGCTATTTTTGTGTCTATAACCTCAGTCTAATATAGGGAGTGTATATGTATATTCAGTTCTTATAAGTGAGTGCTCTGTATGGTGCTATTTTTTGTGTCTATAACTTCAGTCTAATAAAGGGAGTCTATATGTATATTCAGTTCTTATAAGTGAGTGCTCTGTATGGTGCTATTTTTTGTGTTTATAACCTCAGTCTAATATAGGGAGTCTATATGTATATTCAGTTCTTATAAGTGAGTGCTCTGTATGGTGCTATTTTTGCTATAATATTTAATTCTCCAGCACTTAGCATCCTCCACACACTCTCCTTCTTTTGCCGGTTAAATTTGGTAATAGTGTATCACACAAAAACTTTATATTGCTTTTTTTTCTAACACCTGAGACCTCAAATCTTTGAGCCCTTATAACTTTTTTGTGCAATATTTTTTTTGAACACTTTTTTGTAGACAGTGTTATAATGAGTGTAACTGTACTTTGTAATGTGTTTTTGATGTGTTTTTGTTTTTAACCAGAGCCAGAGTATTATGTTTACTTTCAACTTGTAATTTTAGCGAAAAACCCGATAAGTACAATCACCCATGATAAAACCCTTATGGCTCGTGTAACTGTTAGCACTTCACTCGTAATCTGGCCCATAATAAAGTATTGAATTATATTTTGTCTCCAGTCATATTTTACCAACAAAGGTCTAGATTACAGTGATGACTAATCGGGCTTCCTCCAATGATTGCATGGCCCCTTTGGCATCCAGCTAGTAAGGCATGCAACGATTGGAGGAAGCCGGATTTCTCATCAATCTGCTAACTACAGCAGGAGATGCGGGCGGAATAGCTATACAATTATTTGTGTGGTTTTCAACACAGTGATACAAATGCAAGAAGAGATGAGTCTGATATTGGGTTTTTTCAATGTAGAGAAACTTGCAAAAGGCTTAGATAGAAGGTGGAGGGATTGCAGAAATTATTCAGTCAGAACCAAGAACTATTCCTTGAAAAATCAGGTTGTGACAAGGATTTCTAGTTACATTTATCATTCTGTTTCTTTGTTGTTGTTTTATAGCTCACACATCCATGAGTCACTGTAATTCACTGAGATTCATTCACAATTCATTATGATGTAATTGAGTAATTATGATAAATACTGGGAAATACAAATACACAAAATCTCTCCTAAACTGCAGAAAAAGCCCCTGGAGGCCAAGTCATGAGACAACAAACGTTTCCTAAGCGCATTACATTTTCGTCATGTGAAATGTTGGAGACAAAACATATGAGCGCATAATCTATACATTACAGTTGCTACCTTTCAGACTTGTTTACGTTAATTATATATCTAACTTCTTATTAATAAAAACTATTTATTGGAATGCACCAGTTTGCCCAGTTAGTAAAACAAATATGTGCAATAATACAATTATCATTTAAGAAGCGATTGCCATCAACCTAACAAATGACCTTAAAGGGACATGAAAATGAGACCCAAAATCTTTAGTTCGTGATTCAGATAGAGCATACAATTTTAAACAACTTTCCAAGTTACTTCTTTCCTAAAATTGTCTTCATTCTCTTGGAATCCTTTTTTGAAGGAGCAGCAATGCACTACTGGGAGCTAGCTGTACACATTGGTTGAGACAATGACAAGAGGCATGTATGTGTAGCCGCTAACCAGCAGTTAGCTCCCAGTAGTGTATTGCAATAGCTGAGCCTACCTATGTATCCTTTTCAACAAAGGATACCAAAAGAACAAAGCAAATTAGATAGAAAATGTAAATTGGAAAGTTGTTTAAAATGGTATGCTCTGTCTGATTCATTAAAGGGCCACTAAATACTGAATACATTTCCTGCACCTCCCTCTAATCATGGGTGCTGCCATTATAGAACCTAAATTACACTGCAGGTATCTGAAGGAGAGTTGCTGCAGGTGTTCAAACAAGGAGAGTTGCTGCACGTGTTCAAACACATCAACACTGGAATGCAGTGAAATACAGATTTCAACATGGCAGCATCCATGGCTAGAGGGAGATTTTTAGTGTTGCTTTTGCAAGTGGCTGTAAATAAATAGTACATAAGGCGACCAGTTGGCCATTCCTGATTTTGAGCATTTTATTATTGCACAATTACTTATATAAAACTAGGAGGCATATTTATCAAAGGTCTACCGGACCTGATCCAACAGTGCGGATCAGGTCCGACAGACCTCGCTGAATGCGGAGAGCAATACGCTCTCCGTATCCAGCATTGCACCAGCAGCTCTTGTGATCTGCTGGTGCAACGCCGCCCCCTGCAGATTTGTGGCCAATCAGCCGCCAGCAGTGAGGTGTCAATTAACCCGACCGTACTCAATCGGGTTGAATTGTGGCGATCTCTGTCCGTCTCCTCAGAGCAGGCGGACAGGTTATGGAGCAGCAGTCTTTAGAAACACGGGCCCTCAAGCTCCATTTGGAGCTTGATAAATGGGCCTCTATGTGTTTAACCTACAAAAAGTAGATTAAAATCCACTCAGCAGCTGCAATTTATTGCTTTTCCTGAGCAGAACAGTCCTACAGATAAACCAGCAGTGGCATAAGCACCAATCACCAGCCATTTACAGGCCTGGTTCAGCAGCACACCTTCTGTGGTACAGTAATAATCAGGTAGATTACGAGTTATGCGCGCTATAGGGAATTTAACGAACGCAACAAAAGTTGCGTTATTTCACCTTCTACAGCGCAGCCATTACAAGTTTTGAAACAGCCGGCTTGTGCGTGTGATATGATTGTGTTGAGCTCTGTACTGCACAAAATACAAGCGCTGTTTTGACGTGCTCGTGCACGCTTTCCCCATAGACATCAATGGGGAGAAGGGGTTAGAAGAAAAACACCTGGGATCGCGGAATCAAAAGATCCGTAACGCATCCCCATTGATGTCTATGGGGAAAAAAACTAACGTTTAAACCTAACACCCTGACATAAACCCCACATGTAGACACCCCTAATCTGCCCCCCATGGACATCACCGACACCTACATAATGTTATTAACCCCTAATCTGCTGCTCCCAATATTGCTGCCACCTAAATAAATCTATTAACCCCTAATCTGACGCTCCGGATATCGCCGCCACTATACTAAAGTTATTAACCCCTATTCCCTTGCACCCCAACATCGCCCACACTATAATAAATATATTAACCCCTATTCTGCCGCTCCCCGACACTAAATAAATCTATTAACCCCTAAACCTCTTGCCTCCCACATCACTACCACTAAATAAACCTATTAACCCCTAAACCGCCAGCCCCCCACATCGCAACAACCTAAATTAAACTATTAACCCCTAAACATAACCCTAACCCTAATGTAACCCTAATCGTAACCGTAACGCTAAATCTAACACCCCTAATTTTAACATAATTAAAATAGAGCTAAATTAAAGTTACACTTATTAACTAAATAATACCTATTTAAAACTAAATACATACTTACCTGTAAAAAAAAACCCAAGCTAGCTACAATATAACTAATCATTATATTGTAGCTAGCTGAGGTTTTATTTTTACTTCACAGGTAAGTTTGTATTTATTTTAACTATGTGGACTAGTTAGTAAATAGTTACTAACTATTTACTAACTACCTAGTTAAAATTAATACAAAATAAAACCTAAGCTGCCTTACACTAAAACCTAACATTACAAAAAATTAAAAACACTAAAATTACAAAAAATAAAAAAAACTAACATTACAAAAAATAACAAACGAAATTATCCAAAATAATAAAAATGATTCCTATTCTAATACCCTTTTTTAAAATAAAAAAAAAACAGCCCAAAATAAAAAACCCTAATCTATAATAAACTACCAAGGGCCCTTTAAATTGCCTTTTTTTGGGCCCTTAAAAGGGCCTTTTGTAGGGCATTGCACTAAAGAAATCAGCTCTTTTCTTACAAAAGAAAAACAAACACCCCCTAACAGTATACAAACCCCTACACCCCAAACACACAAAATAAAAATAAAGTAAAACCTAATCTACCCATTGCCCTAAAAAATGGGCATGTGTATGGGCATTGCCCTTAAAAGGGCATTCAGCTCTTTAATGAAATGCTCAACCCCTAATATAAAAATAAAAAGCCACCTCAAAACGAAAAAAAAAAAAAACATTACTACCTCACTTCCTTCCTTCCTATGCAGACAAATGGGAAAAAGAGATCAACGCACACCAACCTCAAAAAACATGGTACCACATCTTCTCATCCATGACCAAATCCTCATCTTCTATATACACACTAGAGATGAATATTAAATTATTATGCAGATGGTACTACACACCGTCCTGACTGCACTTAATCTTCCCCACATCCTCCCCAACTTGTTGGAGAGGTTGTAACACAGAAGGTACTCCCACTCACATTTGGTGGGCTTGTCCCATCGCTCAATCTTACTGGATGACAATCAAGACTGAAATGGAAAGGGCACTCTCAACGACTCTAGACCTAAACATCTGGTTTTTCCTCTTCAACAAATTTACTAAGATTAAATATAAATGGAGACTCACATTGATGACCATTATGGTCAACTCAGCAAAAAGACTTATCCCAAAAAATTGGAAATCACTGCACCTCCCATCAGTTAACACCTGGAGAGAGATAACCACCCAATCTCTCCAGCTAGAAAAACACCACTACACACAAAGTAAATGTTTGGATGATTATCAATCCATTTGCTTCCTCTGGGAAGAATATCTAAATCAAGCACCACCACCAACCTGAATACACTTCATCTTTCTCATGTCCCCTCTAGTACCCACAAGAACTCTAGACCCAATGCATATATACCTCCTTAACTACTTGTCCAACAGCTTGCAAGCCAGTCAGCATTAGATATGCTTGGAATCAGTTGGTTGAAGGATTATCCTACTAATGAACATTTATTATATATCCCAATTCCTTTACAACTGACACTTAAATACTTTCCTGCGAGAACAGCATTGCACTATATTTATCTTATGTTGTTTCTGTTCTTTGTATTTCACTGTTATGTATTGTGTCATTGCAAACAACTTTGTAATGTGACCTTCTTTCAGTTGGTCTCAGTCATACTGATTTTCTCTTTTCACTAATTTGTTTGCTTTAATTTTAATAAAGTTTTTTTAAAAAAAAAAAAAAATTACACAAAATAACAAATGATTTATCCAAAATAATAAAAAATATTCCTATTCTAATACCCATTTTATAAAAAAACACCCCAAAATAAAAGAAACCGTATCCTATATTATAAAAGGCCAAGTGTGTTTGTCTGAAGCCGTCATGCGCAACACACTTGGCCTTAGATTGACCTCCCCGCATGCGCACCTCCGTGCAGCAGCGCACAGCTGAGAAGACACCTCGCACGCGCACCCACACACTTGGCCTCAGTGCACAGCTGACAGGACCTCGCACGCGCACCCACACACTTGGCCGGCACGCGCACCTAGCGCACATTACACATCGCACGCGCACCCACACACTTGGCCTCAGCGCACAGCTGACAGGACCTCGCACGCGCACCCACAGACTTAGCCTCAGCGCTAGACAGCTGACTCCAGACCGGCGCGAGTAGTCGCGTGATGATCAGTTACAAGCGTCGCGAGGCTTTAAAAAGTTAATAAAACAGCGCAACGCTCCGCTATACCTCACAGTCATTTGAAAGCTCAGTACTTATGTATGTGCTACACAGCACATAGAAAATAAATATTTTAGTTTAAAAAAACAAAAACAAAGGATTAATAGGCTCATAAAGGTGAAAGCTCAGTACTTATGTATGTGCTACACAGCACATAGAAAAGAAATATTTTAGTTTAAAAAAAAGAAAGGGGACAGAGAGATCAAAAGAGAGGGGGGGGGAGAAAGAGAGGGGGGAAGAGAAAGAGAGGGGGAGGGGGGAGAGAGAGAGGGGGAGGAGAGAGAGGGGGAGGAGAGAGAGAGAGGGGAGGAGAGAGAGAGAGAGAGAGGGGGAGGAGGAGAGAGAGAGAGAGAGAGAGAGAGAGAGGGGAGAGAGAGGGGAGAGAGAGGGGGGAGGAGGAGAGAGAGAGAGAGAGAGAGGGGAGAGAGAGGGGAGAGAGAGGGGGGGGAGGGAGAGAGAGGGGGGAGGGAGAGAGAGAGTGGAGGGAGAGAGAGAGGGGAGGGAGAGAGAGACGGGGAGGGAGAGAGAGAGGGGGAGGGGGAGGGAGAGGGGGGAGGGGGAGGGAGAGAGAGAGGGTGAGGGAGAGAGAGAGGGGAGGGAGAGAGGGGAGGGAGAGAGGGGAGGGGGAGGGGGAGAGAGAGAGGGGAGGGGGAGAGAGAGAGGGGGGGAGGGAGAGAGAGAGGGGAGGGGGAGGGAGAAAGGGGAGGGGGAGGGAGAGAGAGAGGGGAGGGGGAGTGAGAGAGAGAGAGAGAGAGAGAGAGGGGAGGGAGAGAGAGAGGGGAGGGGGAGGGAGAGAGAGAGGGGGGAGAGAGAGAGGGGGGAGATAGAGAGGGGAGAGAGAGGAGAGAGAGGGGAGAGAGAGGGTGAGAGAGAGAGGGGAGAAAGAGAGAGAGGGGGAGAGAGAGAGAGAGAGAGGGGAGAGAGAGGGGAGAGAGAGGGGGGAGGAGGAGAGAGAGAGAGAGAGAGAGAGGGGAGAGAGAGGGGAGAGAGAGGGGGGAGGGAGAGAGAGGGGGGAGGGAGAGAGAGAGTGGAGGGAGAGAGAGAGGGGAGGGAGAGAGAGACGGGGAGGGAGAGAGAGAGGGGGAGGGAGAGGGGGAGGGGGAGGGAGAGAGAGAGGGTGAGGGAGAGAGAGAGGGGAGGGAGAGAGGGGAGGGAGAGAGGGGAGGGGGAGGGGGAGAGAGAGAGGGGAGGGGGAGAGAGAGAGGGGGGAGGGAGAGAGAGAGGGGAGGGGGAGGGAGAAAGGGGAGGGGGAGGGAGAGAGAGAGGGGAGGGGGAGTGAGAGAGAGAGAGAGAGAGAGAGAGAGGGGAGGGAGAGAGAGAGGGGAGGGGGAGGGAGAGAGAGAGGGGGGAGAGAGAGAGGGGGGAGATAGAGAGGGGAGAGAGAGGAGAGAGAGGGGAGAGAGAGGGTGAGAGAGAGAGGGGAGAAAGAGAGAGAGGGGGAGAGAGAGAGAGAGAGAGAGAGAGAGAGAGGGGAGAGAGAGAGAGGGGAGAGAGAGAGGGGAGAGAGAGAGGGAGAGAGAGAGGGAGAGAGAGAGGAGAGAGAGGGGGAGAGAGAGAGAGGGGAGAGAGAGAGGGGGAGAGAAAGAGGGGAGAAAGAGAGAGAGGGGGAGAGAGAGAGAGAGAGAGAGAGAGAGGGGAGAGAGAGAGAGAGGGGAGAGAGAGAGAGAGAGAGAGAGAGAGAGGGGGAGAGAGAGAGATAGAGGGGGAGAGAGAGAGATAGAGGAGAGTGAGAGAGAGGTTGAGATAGAGGGGGGAGAGAGAGAGGGGGGAGAGAGAGAGAGGGGGGGAGAGAGACAGGAGAGAGAGAGCGCAAAAGAGAGGAGGGAGAGAGAGCGCAAAAGAGAGGGGTGAGAGAGAGCGCAAAAGAGAGGGGTGAGAGAGAGAGCACAAAAGAGAGGGGGAGAGAGAGAGCACAAAAGAGAGGGGGAGAGAGAGCGCAAAAGAGGGGAGAGAGAGAGAGAGCGCAAAAGAGGGGGGGAGAGAGAGAGTGCAAAAGAGGGGGGATAGAGAGAGCGCAAAAGAGGGGGGATAGAGAGAGCGCAAAAGAGGGGGGGAGAGAGAGAGCGCAAAAGAGGGGGGAGAGAGAGAGCGCAAAAGAGAGGGGGAGAGAGAGCGCAAAAGAGAGGGGGGAGAGAGAGAGTTCAAAAGAGGGGGGAGAGAAAGCGCAAAAGAGGTGGGAGAGAGAGCGCAAAAGAGAGGGGGGAGAGAGAGCGCAAAAGAGAGGGGGAGAGAAAGCGCAAAAGAGAGAGGGGAGAGAGAGCAAAAGAGAGGGGCAGGGAGAGAGCGCAAGGGGTGGGACCGCTGTACCCTGCAAAAAAATGGCCCGTGTGAACAGGCTTTAGGACTAGTCTAGAATAAACTACCAATAGCCTTTAAAAGGGCCTTTTGTAGGGCTTTGCCCTAAGTTAAACAAAAAAAAAAAAAATACAAAGACTCAATAACATTACAAACCCCCCCCCCCCCAAACCCACAAAATAAAAAAAACTATCTAAAAAAACCTAATCTAGAATGAGAGCTGCTTAAATCCTATTGGCTGTTCAATTCAGCCAATAGGATTAAGCAGCTCTCATTCTATTGGCTGATTTAAATCAGCCAATAGAACGAGAGCTGCACTGCTTAAATCCTATTGGCTGATTTGAACAGCCAATAGGATTTAAGCAGCTCTCATTCTATTGGCTGATTTGGATCAGCTAATAGAATGATTGCTACTTAAATCCTATTGGCTGATTTGAACAGCCAATAGGATTTTAGCAGCCCTAATTCCTATTGACTAATTTTTTTTAGTCAATAGGAATGCAATTGCACTAAACACAACATAAATACATTAAAATAAATGTTTACACTCATATACTGTATACACTATCTATTAAAAGGTATATGGTATATGATAAGGTGTTTGACTGGAAAGGGCTATAATGTGTATATAAAAACACAAATCCAAGCAGACGTCCATAAAGTGTATATACATGCCTAAATATGTGTATGGTTGTGTGTGTATATATAAACATATATACTGTATATATATATATATATATATATATATATATATATATATATATATATATATATATAAAAATATATTTAGTATCTATGTATATATGTATATATAACATATATATATATATATATATATATATATGGTATCAAAAGATGAACACCACTCACTGGGTCTTATATAAGACAATTTATTACAAATTTAACGTTTCGGGGTCTCCCCCTTTGTCAAAAAACATACCACCTAAAAGTGTACAAACTTACCCCTCTAATATGCAGACAGACATTGAATCCTGTGAAGCGGCGCTGTCGAAAGCGTCTCCTCCCCCCGTAAGGTTGCGTTACGTAACTTCCGTAACCATGGCAACCCGACGCTTATTCAGCAGCGTCTATAAAGTGACAACATACAGTATAAAGCATGACATTTTGGGCTACTATTTCAGAGTATATTCAAGTAATCTATTTACACTGACTTACAGGCTAGACATAATATAGCACAGTGATATGTTACATATATAGAGAGACATGATCCTCTGTTGTGTTCAATGCAGAATATCGTGGCTGTATAAATTTAAGCATACATTACTATCAATAAGAGGATTCTTAGCAAAATATTCAAGGACTAGCGTTTGTAGATTCACAAGAGATTTCATAATAACTATATGCAAAATAGCTGATTGACTATAACAATAATGGAATTAAAAATTGTCTAGCTATTAAAAAACTATCAGGCTATTTAAAAACATTTTTAGACAAAAATTGATAAACAGAGTTATCAGGAAAATAAACATTTACACTATCTATTAAAAGGTATATGGTATATGATAAGGTGTTTGACTGGAAAAGGCTATAATGTGTATATAAAAATACAAATACAAATCCAATCAGACGTCCGTAAAGTGTATATACATGCCTAAATATGTGTATGGTTGTGTGTGCATATATAAACATATATACTGTATATATATATATATATATATATATATATATATATATATATATATATATATATATATATATATATATATATATATATATATATATAGCTAGTATCTATGCATATATATATATATATATATATATATATATATATGCATATACATTTTGGAGCCCTTTCCCGTCAAATACCTGAAAGCATGAGGAAAAAACAATATATAATTAAAATATTAATATTTTACTTTCCAATGTTCTTCACATAGGAGAAATTGATTTTTTTTTCTAAACCTTCTCTGATAAACCTGTTTTACCATGGATTTGTGTGCTAATTTTTGCACGGTTCATCACAACTGACATGTTTTACACTTTCACAAAGTTTTCAAATCAAGAGCAGTTGAAGGCCTGAAACAATCTATGCTCCCGGTCTCTTTTACTATGCTTACTTAAACAATCACTGTGCAAAATGTTGTAGGCTCAGAAATCTCAACATACTTAAAGGTACATGATACCCAGATGTTGAAGCACTTGAAGGTGATGCAGCATAGATGTAAAGATGACTAGAAAATATCACCTGAACATCTCTATGTAAAAAAGAAAGGTATTTACCTCAAAATTTACGAAGTATTCACACCCCACTGTAAAGAGACATTAAGCAGCCAATCAGGATACTAGTCCCAGAACTTGCAAGGGAGTGTGCATCTGGCATATGCAGGCACAGTCATATTATTTTCCTATTCAGTTTAAGGAAGTTTACTATGAAATCTCACAAGATATCAGTGAAATTTCATGAGATCACAGCAAAGCATAGCATGATCTCAACACTGTTGATGCTGATTGGCTATTCTTTTTTTGTTTGTTTGTTTTTTCAACTTGCTGCTGGGCATTAACTGACAGACTTACTCTGCTGAGCTGAGGAGATTGTGAGGTAAAATATCTTCCTTTTTTACATAGAGATGCTCAGGTGATATTTTCCAGTCAGCTTTTTACAGTTATACTGCATCACTTTCAAGTGATTTAGCATATGGGTATTATGTCCCTTTAAGGTGAAAGATACTCCAGCCTAGGTGGAGGAAGTGGAACTAAAACAGTTTTCAGAAGTAATTTACAGAAAAATTAAGAAAATAGATAAATGTATATTGCAATGTTTTATTTTTATGACTTAAAGGGATATGAAAACCAAATATTATGTTTCATGATTCAGAGCATACAATTTTTGGCTGCACATATATGACTCTTGCTATTGGCTTACTAACGTGTTCAGCTAGCTCCCAGTAGTGCATTGCTAGTCCTTCAAAGAATACCAAAAAAAAATAGCACAATGAATAATCAAAGGAAACTGGAAGTTGTTTAAAAGTGTTTGCTCCACCTGAAACATGAAAGAAAAAAAAATAGGTTTCATGTTTTTATAAACATGTTACATGGATATTAATTTCCAAGTTGAATGCTCTAATATAATAAAGAAATTTACAAGAAACAACAGAGAATACATTTTTCTTTGAGTTCAGTATGATATTAAAATGTGTGCTTTAAATTATTGTTTATAAATAAATGTAATTTTAAATAAATGGAATCTTAAAATACAAAGATAGTATCACTGGGGCATTTTTGTCCATTCTTTAAAAATTTGTGCCAACACCTATGTATGCAAAGTCTATAAATACTCTTTACATTTTTTTTCCCTCAGCATTGTAGATTTTTCCATTATCTCAGCAAAAAATGCTACTGAAGCATATAGCTATGCCCCAGTTTATTTAGATACCGGTTTTCATTTGTTACATGCAAGTACTAGTGGTATAGCAGCTACCTTTATTATGATTCTTGTGGTTTTACTGTCAAAAGTGTGTTTGCAAAAAACGAGAGAACAAACACAACGTTTGCAAAACAAGCTATCTCCACTCCTACACTTCATTCTTTAATATTACAAATTTATTTGAATATTGTCTTCCTTTTCTTATTACATTCGACTTTTCTCTTTTTTCTGTACAGGTGATTTGGTCACCTGATTTGTTCAAGGAGCCAAATAACAGTAATCAATATGAATTTGTAATTCCATGGCAATAATTGCATCATTTTGATGTTCATTTGTTAAGGAATATTGACCCTTTCACACTAATTTAGGCAAAAGCAAAGTGTAATTATTTTTTAGGCTTCTCATACCTGTTACAGACAATACACACATTTGTGGTGTGTATTTAATTGTAATACACTAGTTAATTTAACAGCTAAAAACAGTCTCTATGCCTTTATTTTGCTATATCCTGTATGTTCTTGTAAGCTGGTTGTACAGTTCCCTATTTATGTATTGTACATTCACTGTCTAGATTCACTAACAGCCTCTCCAGCATATCCAGGTTATTCTTCAGTGCCTATTGATTAGATAAGGGTTTGGAAACCAATGGATGCATGTTTGCCTACCATGCAGAAACAAGTGACCTGTCTAGCACAACAAACAACCTGTGTTAGCTGGACTATCATCACCCATATAAAGAGTATGTGGGTAGTGCTTGAAAATAGCAGATGGACAGTTCAAATCTGTAAACCACAGTATGGATATGTTAAGCATAAAACCATCATGCACTGTAACACACTACACCAATCCATCCACCTGTTTATTTGTCAGGCATATAAGAGTAAAGCAGAGTTTATTCCAAGTAAAAGGCCTCAATACGTTTCAAAACAAGAGTGTAAGTGAGAGTGTGTGTTAGTGTGAGAGAGTGAGAGTGTGTGTTAGAGAGAGAGTGAGAGTGAGAGTGTGTGTTAGAGAGAGTGAGAGTGTGTGTTAGAGAGAGTGAGAGTGAGAGTGTGTGTTAGAGAGAGTGAGGGTGTGTGTTAGTGTGAGAGAGTGAGAGTGTGTGTTAGGGAGAGTGAGAGTGAGAGTGTGTGTGAGTGTGAGTGAGAGAGTGTGTGTTAGAGAGAGTGAGAGTGAGAGTGTGTGTGAGTGTGAGAGAGTGAGAGTGTGTGTTAGAGAGAGTGAGAGTGAGAGTGTGTGTGAGTGTGAGTGAGAGAGTGTGTGTGTGTGTGTGTGTGTACACACACACACACACACACACTGTTCAGTTTATAAGCTTATGGCCCATTTACTGTAATTACTTAAATAATTAGATAGTGATACGAAAATATTCAGGCTTTCAGTCATAAACAATTTTTACTTTTTGTAGATGATTAGTCACTCAGTTGTAAAAATTATATTATAAAAAATATATATATATTTATAGGAAAAAACTTAGGGCTAGATTACAAGTGGAGCGCTATTCCTATGCCTGAGGATTGATGCCCCCCCTTCAGCCCCATAGGCGGAGGCAAAAAAAAATTGTATAGATAGTGGAATTACATTACATCATGCTTTACCCACAGAATCTTGGGTAATGTCTGTTTTACCCGGGTAATCCTAGGATTACCCGGATTTCTGCCTTTACCCGTAACATATATTTATATATATATATAGTGTATTTGATTGAAAAACAAAAATATATTTTTAAAGGATACACTTTTTGAAATAAGTTACTACTTAGGTTTCTGAAGCATAAATTACAGTTTAACTCTGTGCAAATGGTAACTGTTACTGACTGTATAAAAGTGCTAGTAGCAAATATAACAAATCAAGTTATTTAGTCTTCAGTTTCACAAACAGGCTGGTTTGCGGCCCATTAACTGTAATTTCTTACATATATATTATATTATATTATTATATATATAAAAAATATATATATTTATAGGAACAAACTTAGGGCTAGATTACAAGTGGAGCGCTATTTTAATGTGCGCCCATTAAATAACCAGCCATTATAAGTGGCTGGTTGATGCTTCCGCGAGCTTGTGGTTTCACTTTGCGCTAAATGCAATTAACTAGAGGTCTGACCTCTAGTTAATGATAGAAAGTTACCCAAATTGCCCCTCAAATAAAGGGGACAGTTCTTTAAAATAAATAAAAAAAATATTAGCATTTTTATTTTATTTTTATAAAAAACTGCACAAAGCAGGTAAAATGGGTTAAAGTAGGGTTACCACCTCGGCCATGTTTTCCTGGACACCTATGAGGTGCACATGCTGCAGGGTAAGCAGGGAGGAACAAGTATTGTGCTGTTCATGAGCACTATTCATGTGATGTCCAGAGGCACAATACTTGTTCCGCCCTGCTCACCCTGCAGCATGCGTAATGTATAAGTGTCCAGGAGAATATGGCTAAGGTGGCAACTCTACGTTAAAGTGAGGGGATGTGAGGTGTTTGGGAAAAAAAACGACACTGAAAGTGTCTTTACGTAGAGGTGAATGAGCACTGTGTTTTCATTCCAAATATATATGTATATGCTTATATACATACAGTATATATTTATGTGTTAATATGCTTATATACATACAGTATATATTTATGTGTTAATATGATTATATACATACAGTATATATTTATGTGTTAATATGCTTATATACATACAGTATATATTTATGTGTTAATATGCTTATATACATACAGTATATATTTATGTGTTAATATGCTTATATACATATATATATATTTATGTGTTAATATGCTTATATACATACAGTATATATTTATGTGTTAATATGCTTATATACATACAGTATATATTTATGTGTTAATATGCTTATATACATACAGTATATATTTATGTGTTAATATGCTTATATACATACAGTATATATTTATGTGTTAATATGCTTATATACATACAGTATATATTTATGTGTTAATATGCTTATATACATACAGTATATATTTATGTGTTAATATGCTTATATACATACAGTATATATTTATGTGTTAATATGCTTATATACATACATATATATTTATGTGTTAATATGCTTATATACATATATATTTATGTGTTAATATGCTTAAATACATACAGTATATATTTATGTGTTAATATGCTTAAATACATACAGTATATATTTATGTGTTAATATGCTTATATACATACAGTATATATTTATGTGTTAATATGCTTATATACATACATTATATATTTATGTGTTAATATGCTTATATACATACAGTATATATTTATGTGTTAATATGCTTATATACATACAGTATATATTTATGTGTTAATATGCTTATATACATACAGTATATATTTATGTGTTAATATGCTTATATACATACAGTATATATTTATGTGTTAATATGCTTATATACATACAGTATATATTTATGTGTTAATATGCTTATATACATACAGTATATATTTATGTGTTAATATGCTTATATACATATATATATTTATGTGTTAATATGCTTATATACATACAGTATATATTTATGTGTTAATATGCTTATATACATACAGTATATATTTATGTGTTAATATGCTTATATACATACAGTATATATTTATGTGTTAATATACTTATATACATATATATATTTATGTGTTAATATGCTTATATACATACAGTATATATTTATGTGTTAATATGCTTATATACATATATATATATTTATGTGTTAATATGCTTATATACATACAGTATATATTTATGTGTTAATATGCTTATATACATACAGTATATATTTATGTGTTAATATGCTTATATACATATATATATATATTTATGTGTTAATATGCTTATATACATACAGTATGTATTTATGTGTTAATATGCTTATATACATACATATATATTTATGTGTTAATATGCTTATATACATACATATATATTTATGTGTTAATATGTTTATATACATACAGTATATATTTATGTGTTAATATGCTTATATACATATATATATTTATGTGTTAATATGCTTATATACATACAGTATATATTTATGTGTTAATATGCTTATATACATATATATATTTATGTGTTAATATGCTTATATACATACAGTATATATTTATGTGTTAATATGCTTATATACATATATATATATTTATGTGTTAATATGCTTATATACATACAGTATATATTTATGTGTTAATATGCTTATATACATACAGTATATATTTATGTGTTAATATGCTTATATACATACATATATATTTATGTGTTAATATGCTTATATACATACAGTATATATTTATGTGTTAATATGCTTATATACATAAAGTATATATTTATGTGTTAATATGCTTATATACATACATAAATATTTATGTGTTAATATGCTTATATACATACAGTATATATTTATGTGTTAATATGCTTATATACATATATATATTTATGTGTTAATATGCTTATATACATACAGTATATATTTATGTGTTAATATGCTTATATACAGTATATATTTATGTATTAATATGCTTATATACAGTATATATTTATGTGTCAATATGCTTATATACAGTATATATTTATGTGTTAATATGCTTATATACATACAGTATATATTTATGTGTTAATATGCTTATATACAGTATATATTTATGTGTTAATATGCTTATATACAGTATATATTTATGTGTTAATATGCTTATATACATATATATTTATGTGTTAATATGCTTATATACAGTATATATTTATGTGTTAATATGCTTATATACATACATATATATTTATGTGTTAATATGCTTATATACATATACAGTATATTCATGTGTTAATATGCTTATATACATACATATATATTTATGTGTTAATCTGCTTATATACATACATATATATTTATGTGTTAATATGCTTATATACATACATATATATTTATGTGTTAATATGCTTATATACATATATATTTATGTGTTAATATGCTTATATACATATATATTTATGTTTTAATATGCTTATATACAGTATATATTTATGTGTTAATATGCTTATATACATATATATTTATATGTTTATATGCTTATATACATACATATATATTTATGTGTTAATATGCTTATATACATACATATATATTTATGTGTTAATATGCTTATATACATATATATTTATGTGTTAATATGCTTATATACATATATATTTATGTTTTAATATGCTTATATACAGTATATATTTATGTGTTAATATGCTTATATACATATATATTTATGTTTTAATATGCTTATATACATATATATTTATGTGTTAATATGCTTATATACATACATATATATTTATGTGTTAATATGCTTATATACATACATATATATTTATGTTTTTATATGCTTATATACATACATATATATTTATGTGTTAATATGCTTCTATACATATATTTGTATGTGTTAATATGCTTATATACATATACAGTATATTCATGTGTTAATATGCTTATATACATATATATTTATGTTTTAATATGCTTATATACATATATATTTATGTGTTAATATGCTTATATACATATATATTTATGTTTTAATATGCTTATATACATATATATTTATGTGTTAATATGCTTATATACATATATATTTATGTGTTTATATGCTTATATACATACATATATATTTATGTGTTAATATGCTTATATACATACATATATATTTATGTGTTAATATGCTTCTATACATATATATGTATGTGTTAATATGCTTATATACATATACAGTATATTCATGTGTTAATATGCTTATATACATATATTTGTATGTGTTAATATGCTTATATACATATATATGTATGTGTTAATATGCTTATATACATATACAGTATATTCATGTGTTAATATGCTTATATACATATATATTTATGTTTTAATATGCTTATATACATATATATTTATGTGTTAATATGCTTATATACATACAGTATATATTTATGTGTTAATATGCTTATATACATACAGTATATATTTATGTGTTAATATGCTTATATACATACAGTATATATGTATGTGTTAATATGCTTATATACATATACAGTATATTCATGTGTTAATATGCTTATATACATACAGTATATATTTATGTGTTAATATGCTTATATACATATATATATTTATGTGTTAATATGCTTATATGCATACAGTATATATTTATGTGTTAATATTTATTTATTTATTTATTTATAAAATATTTTACCAGGAAGGATACATTGAGATTTCTCTCGTTTTCAAGTATGTCCTGGGATCACAAAACATTGCATTGATACAATAGGGTACAATAAAATACAAAAACAATAATAAAAATACACATTATATGCAAACATTTAACATAGAGCAGGTATGAAATATTTATCCATGACAGGAGCATTCTGTTTTGAGATATGTATAGAGGGATCTCTTAAAGGATTTTAGGCTTGGGGAAGTTTTTAAAGTGTGAGGGAGGTCATTCCATAATTGTGGCGCTCTGTAGGAAAAGGACGATCGAGCTGCTTTTTTTTTGTATTGAGGCAAGCTAAATAATGTGCTGTTATTGGATCGGAGGTTATATACATACAGTATATATTTATGTGTTAATATGCTTATATACATACAGTATATATGTATGTGTTAATATGCTTATATACATATACAGTATATTCATGTGTTAATATGCTTATATACATATATATTTATGTTTTAATATGCTTATATACATATATATTTATGTTTTAATATGCTTATATACATATATATTTATGTGTTAATATGTGTAATATATATGTATATATTCATATACATATATATATATATATTTTTATTTTGCTGCGCTAGGTGGATTGCCCTGTCTCATGGCATGAAAACGAGGCTCCATTGCGTTTGGCTTGTAATACCAGCGCACATTTACGTGCACTGGTATAACTGAATGGAGTGCAAATATCGCGCTCTCGAAAGCGTAATATTGTGGACCACTCATAAACGAGGCCTTATTTGACTATGAATGTTTATAAACTGGCATATACAAAGAAAACTAGAAACATACCTATTTTAAAGAAACAGTATAGTACAAAATGACCTGCTCTAATACTTTAAAGCATGCCATTTTTGCACTGCTGACCACAGGACTTTGCAGAGGGTTATACACAAAAATAAAATCCTGCTCAGAATTCTCAGAGATCTGCTGGAGGAAACAGCGGGTAACATGGTGAGGCAATCAGAAGTGGCAAGTTAGACGACCCCACAAATTGCTGGCTGTGTTCAGCATGTGAGCTGCAAACACTGTAAGGGTTAAATATGTAGAGTTCCATGACAAGCAGCACAGAATTTCCCTTTAAATGTAATGATCCATGGATCATTAGCAATTGTGTCCCCAGTACAGGAGCTGGTTGGGCTGGTTCAGGGGTGTGAATGGATATGTGGGGGCAGAGTCCGCAGGTTAAGGAGTATTAGCTGGTCAGCTGGGGGCATGGCCAGATATTTAGGGGTGGGTTGAACATTCAGCAAAATGCAGGATAAATGCTGCATCCACAATGATTCCAAAAGAGAACAAGAATGAGCAGCATAGGGGGTGGGGAAAATATCAGAAAGCATTGGAGAGCTGTGGCCCCCTGTCTAGGGTTGGTACCTGGCCATATTTTCCAAGACACTTATGAGTTACACATGCTGCAGGGTGTGCAGAGAGGAACATGAATAGTGCTGTTCAGTGTCACTATTTGTGCTGTCCGGGGTTGAAATGCATGCTCCTCCCTTCACACCCTGCAGCATGTATAACTCATAAGTGTCCAGGAAAAGATGGCTGGGGTGGCAACCCTACCCCTGCCACCCCTGTGTTCTAAAACCTGATTATTTTTATTTTATTTTCATGTGGTAATTAATTTTAACCTTTAATTATTTATTCCAAAATATGTTATTGGTTTTGTAGTCTTCTGGAAACACAGCACAATCTGCTTTGGTATAAGTAGATGAGATCTAGATGTAAATAGGCCCAGAGGTGTGGAACCCATCCCCAGCAAGTGTAAACAGAAACTAGTAGAGACGCTAAGCGGGTATTGTAAAGGAAATGCCTATATCACGCTTCTGAGAATGAGTAAGTGGTTTATTTAATGTCGCCATTAGCAAAAAGAAAACAAATACAAAGTCTAGAAATGGCACAGCGCCAACTATGCCTTTGATTACAGCTATTCCAAAGGCTGCTAATGTTTCCATATTGTGTGTAGTAAAACAATAAAGAACTCAGCTAGTGCGTAAATACAAGATATCCGTATTCTTTTTATTGCTGAGCCTGCAGCCCATGCACCAAACTAGTTTTATTGATGTTTGTATTTATGAATTACCTTCACTACACGAATACCCATAAACACACACACACGCACACATATATACGCACATACACAAGCACATATATACACACACATACACACACATATATACACACACACATATACACAAGCACATATATATATACACACACACACATATATATACACAAGCACATATATATATATACACACATATATACACACACATACACACATATATACACACACATACATCCCCCCCACACACACACATACACACACACAAACATAAACACACACATACGCACCATAAACACATACTAAGCATATACAATCACACATACACACAAACATATACACATACACACACACAAACAAAAACACACACATACACACCACACACACACATATACACAAGCACACACATATATATATATATATATATATATATACACATATATACACACACACATATATATATATATATACACAAGCACATATATATACACACATATATACACACACATACACCACACACACACATACACACAGTCACACACAAACATAAACACATACATACGCACCACAAACATATACTAAGCATACACAAACACACATACACACAAACATATACACATACACACATATAATCACACATACATATATACACACAACACACACACACATATACACATGTATATACCATACACATACACACATATATACACCACACACATAAATACAAAGCATACACAAACATACATACACACACCACACACATGCTCGTATACACAGCGCTACGGAATTTGGCGGCGCTATACAAATAAATGATAATAATAATAATACACACACATTCTCACATACACACACACTCACACACATGCACAGACACACACATCCACATATACACACGCATACACAAACACCACACACACACACACTCATGCATACACACACTTACATACATACACATCGCATACAAACACAATCACACACACATACATAGATACACATCACATTGACAGACACCGACCACACACACACACATACACACACAATCAGACATATCACACACACACATACATACACAGACAAACTCACAGCAGTTCATGCTTTTCTAAAAAAATTACGGCTAGATTACGAGTTGTGCGTTAGGGTAAAAAAGCAGCGTTAACAGGTCCTAACACTGCTTTTTTACGCCCGCTGCCATACACAGACAAACTCACAGCAGTTCATGCTTTTCTAAAAAAATTACGGCTAGATTACGAGTTGTGCGTTAGGGTAAAAAAGCAGCGTTAACAGGTCCTAACACTGCTTTTTTATGCCCGCTGCTATTACGAGTCTTGCAGGTTTAGGGGCACCGCACACTTTTTTGGCCTTATCGCAAAATGATTTACGTAAACTTTGTAAAGTCTTTTTTCAATGGGATTTCCATAGCACCGGTATTACGAGTCTGTCCTCGGAGGACAAAAAGTTAGGGGTACAACCTACCCCGTCAAGAGTCCTAACACATTTAAAAGTCAGTAGTTATGAGTTTTATGGTACAACGCCGTAACATAAAACTCATAACTAAAGTGCTAAAAAGTACACTAGCATCCATAAACTACCTATTAACCCCTAAACCGAGGTCCTCCCGCATCGCAAACACTAAAATAAAACTTTTAACACCTAATCTGCCGCTCCGGACATCGCCACAACTATAATAAAAATATTAACCCCTAAACTGCCGCACTCCCGCCTCGCAAAAACTAGTTAAATATTATTAACCCCTAATCTGCCGTCCCTAACATCGCCGCCACCTACCTACATTTATTAACCCCTAATCTGCCGCCCCCAACGTCACCGCCACTATACTAAATGTATTAACGTGATAGTGAAAACCCAGGAGGGGAATTTGAAAAGGCGCACTGAATAACGGTCAGTGAGAGGAATATTCCTGAACCGAAGTAGTGGTTGCTCTTTGTAATCAGGGCTGCTCCTCTTGGTCCCGGAGTGTGGGGTGCACTGTTAGGAAATAAAAACAAGAAGAGGGCGCCTCATCGTATAATCCTGTTTTGTAAGCAGAAATGTGATGATACTAGTAACGCTTACCAGATATATTGGCACTGTACTGTGACCAGTGCAAATCAGCAGGCTAGCACTTAACAGTGGCTAGTACACTGTGTCCAGTTCCACTTGTGGTGACTGCCGCTGAGTTCAGATGCTGCAAAGCCGCTCAAAGTTCTGATACTGCACAGCTGTTACACTACTGGATCTGTTTCCGTGTAACTTGAGGATGTGGAAAAAATATAGAAGACAACTTCCAAACTTTAACAATTATAAACACTTTATTTGTAACGCGTTTCTCAACCAAAAACACTGGTCGTTTCTTCAGACAAAGAAAAGTGAATGCAAGACATTACAATTTGTAACAATATATACACATGGTAATTAAAAAACGGAAGTTGTCTTTCATACTATAGCCAATGGCCAGGGATTAAGTTCAAAAAGTGATTAAAAAGGCGCAATTTAGCCATCATTGCCAATTAACCCCTTAGAGACTGTTGTCAGAATGAACTAAACCACATAAAGAAGGTAAAATTCTTTAAAATAAAGGACATTGTAAAACAATGTATGTTCTAAAATAAGAGACATTCTAGAACAGTGTATGTTTTGACCTATTATGACCTCAAAATATTGGATAAATGCTTCTTTCTAAAAGTAGTTATAACGATACATAATTGTTATTGTTGCATAAAATGAACACAACAGTGAATCTGTGTTTATATATATTGAATAGTTCATTTATTATATGGAATGCAGATCTCCCTCTTCGTTGTGTAAAGACACAAAATTGAAGGGGTTAGAGTGCGTTCTGCAACCTTTAATCCCTTTAGTAAGAGATATATGAATAAAGAAAAGCCCAAGAGAGCTTGACCTATCTGAGGAAACTAGCTATCCATTATGTACTTTACATAAAATGTATTAATGGAAAAGTGTCTGTGTCTGTATAAGGGATGTGTGTGTCCCTACTTGATATAATGTATAATCGGAAGTATAAAAATACTGCATGCAACAGTATAACTCTGAATTTTAACTGAATTATACTAAAACTAGAAAGCAGGGAGAATGAATTTGTCTGATGAGAGCTAGTAGTCAATGAAAAGTGATAGTTTATAATTCGTATCAGAGATATACTTATATTCAAATAACTGCATTTCCAAATCATAAAGATGACTGCAAAATAATGTATGTAATGTTAATGCAGTGTATAAATTTGTGTATAAATCCTGTTTGGTAGTTATGTGGAATAATTTCCAAATGCCTAAATTGGCAGACAAAAAATGTGTTTGGTCCATCATAGATGCAACTTGTATTACATAAAATTCTTAATGTATGTTGGGAAAAGAAAGATAAGATTGATAGTGTACGATAGTGTACGTTCAACTAATGTCCTGTTATTACATATAGGTTGTGTGTTATGTAGATTATAATGTGTAGAATATAATGTTGGTTTATTTGTGTGTATGGATGTGTGTCTAGTGAATATAGTGATGTTTGCCATTTTATGTTAGTGGAGTATAACAATGTGTTTTTAAACTGTTAATGTCCTAAAAAGAAAAAAACTAACAGAATGTTTATAATGACTAGGAGAAAATAGTCATCAGTATAATGTTAACCTGACTAACTGATTCTAAACATTACTGTGTGTCATGTAATGACATATAGATTATATGTTGTGTATAAGGTAAAGTGTAAAATATGGTGTTTATTTGTTTGTGTGTATGATGTGTTTTCTAGTAAAGACTAGAAAAGAAAAAAACTATCAGCATTTCTGTAATGCCTAAAATAAAGATATTGGATATAATGTTGATCAAACTAAGTGGTTCTAAACATGACTGGGTGTCATGTAATAACATATAGAATATATGTTGTTTGAAGTATAATATGTAAAATATAATGTTGGTTTGTTGGTGTGTATGAATGTGTATAGTAAATATAATGACGTGTGCCAGTTTATATTTGTGGAGATGTGTTTTGGCTTGTTAATTGTGTAGAATATAATGTGTAAAATGTAATGTTGGTTATTAAGTGTGTATGGATGTGTATATAAAATATAATGACGCGTGCCAGTTTTTATGTGTGGATATATTTTAGGTTGTTAATGTCCTGAAAAGAAAAAACTAACAGCATTTCTGTAATGACTAAGAAAAAGGTATTCAATATAATATTGACCTTGACTAAATGATTCTACATGATGTTATCTATCTAAATATTCTATATGTAAGAGATATTTCAATATATGTAAGGGATTTTTCTATCTAAACATTCTATATGTAAGGGATATTTCAATTCGTTGTCAGCTGCCAGATCAAATATATAGAACCGTATGAAGTTTTCTATCTAAGTAAATGTAATATAGGAGATCTATCAATTGAAAGTTGCCAGATCCAAATTGGCATTAAGCCCAAGTGGATATAGAGTCTTCAATCAATAGATCCAATATGTCTCCCTTTGTCTAAGTTTAGTTAACCTATTATAATCAGATGATTTTGGAACAAAGTCTATTGGAATATACTTGAAGATATAAGGATTCCCATTGTGTTTAGTTAAACAGTGGTTAGGTATACTATGTTTGATTTTATTCTTTTTGCAATTTTTGCAATTTCGGTGGTGTTCCCCCCATCTGGTTCTCAATTTCCTTGTGGTGCGGCCTACATATTAAAGGCCACAAAGGCACTCTATTAAATAAATTACAAAGGAGGATTCACAGTTGAAAAAAACCTGGGATTTGAAATGTCTCCCCCATGACTGTCGATGTGAAGGTTTTTTGACCTGATCTTAGAATTGTATTAACCCCTAAACCTAAGTCTAACCCTAACCCTAACACCCCCTAACTTAAATATAATTTAAATACATCTAAATAAATATTACTATTATTAACTAAATTATTCCTATTTAAAACTAAATACTTACCTGTAAAATAAACCCTAAGCTAGCTACAATATAATTAATAATTACAGTGTAGCTATTTTAGGATTTCTTTTTATTTTACAGGCAAGTTTGTATTTATTTTAACTAGGTAGAATAGTTATTAAATAGTTATTAACTATTTAATAACTACCTAGCTAAAATAAATACAAAAGTACCTGTAAAATAATAATAACAATAACACCTAACCTAACTCTACAAATAAATAAATTAACTAAATTAAAAAAATTAAATAAATTAAATTAAATTAGCTAAAGTACAAAAAAACACACCAAATTACAGAAAATAATAAACAAATTACAAGATATTTAAACTAATTACACCTAATCTAATAGCCCTATCAGAATAAAAAAGCCCTAGCCTAAACTAAACTATCAATAGCCCTTAAAAGGGCCTTTTGCGGGGCATTGCCCCAAAGTAATCAGCTCTTTACCCACACAACCAAACCCCCAAACAAAATACTATCTAAAAAACCTAAGCTCCCCATTGCCCTGAAAAGGGCGTTTGGATGGGCATTGCCCTTAAAAGGGCAGTTAGCTCTTTTGGGGCCCAAACCCTGATCTAAAAAATAAAACTCACCCAATACACCCTTAAAAGAACCCAACTCTAACCCCCTGAAGATCGACTTACTGTTCTGAAAACCGGACATCCATCCTCAAGGAAGCGGCAGAAGTCTTCATCCAACCGGGCCAACGTCCTCAACGAAGTCGGGAGAAGTCTTCATCCAAGCCGGGCGATGTTGTCCTCCAAATGGGCAGAAGTCTTCATCCAGACGCATCGCCTATCTTCATCCTATCTTTCAGTCGATCTTCATGGGGTTAGTGTTAGGTTTTTTTAAGGGTGTATTGGGTGGGTTTTATTTTTTAGATTAGGGTTTGGGCCGCAAAAGAGCTAACTGCCATTTTAAGGGCAATGCCCATCCAAATGCCCTTCTCAGGGCAATGGGGAGCTTAGTTTTTTGTAGATAGTATTTTGTTTGGGGGGGTTGGTTGTGTGGGTGGTGGGTTTTACTGTTGGGGGGGTTGTTTGTATTTTTTTTATAGGCAAAAGAGCTGATAACTTTGGGGCAATGCCCCGCAAAAGGTCATTTTAAGGGCTATTGATAGTTTAGTTTAGGCTAGGGTGTTTTTTTTATTTTGGGGGGGCTTTTTTATTTTGATAGGGCTATTAGATTAGGTGTAATTAGTTTAACTATCTTGTAATTTGTTTATTATTTTCTGTAATTTAGTGGGGGGTTTTGTACTTTAGCTAATTTAATTTATTTAATTGTTATTAATTTAGTTAATTTATTTAATTATAGTGTAGTGTTAGTGTTATTGTAACTTAGGTTAGGTTTTATTTTACAGGTACTTTTGTATTTATTTTAGCTAGGTAGTTAATAAATAGTTAATAACTATTTAATAACTATTCTACCTAGTTAAAATAAATACAAACTTGCCTGTAAAATAAAAATAAAAAAATAAACCCTATTAGTTATATTGTAGCTAGCTTAGGGTTTATTTTACAGGTAAGTATTAAGTTTTAAATAGGAATTATTTAGGTAATAATATAAATTTTTATTTAGATTTATTGTAATTATATTTAAGTTAGGGGGTGTAAGGGTTAGGGTTAGACTTAGGTTTAGGGGTTAATATATTTAGTATAGTGGCAGCGACGTTGGGGGCGGCAGATTAGGGCTTAATAAATGTAGGTAGGTGGCGGCGATGTTAGGGACGGCAGATTAGGGGTTAATAATATTTAACTAATGTTTGTGAGGCGGTAGTGCGGCGGTTTAGGGGTTAATATGTTTATTATAGTGGCGGCGACGTTGGGGGCGGCAGATTAGGGGTTAATAAATGTAGGTAAGTTGCGATGACATTGGGGTCGGCAGATTAGGGGTTAATAAATATAATGTAGGTGTCGGCGATGTTGGGGGCAGCAGATTAGGGGTTCATAAGTATAATGTAGGTGGCGGAGGTGTCCGGAGCGGCAGATTAGGGGTTAATAAATATAAAATGAGGAAAAGGAGATGCTAGAACTCACAGTGGATCAGAATAGGTTTAATCTGGAGCAGGCTTTTACATAACACATAGGGTAAGCTCCCATTTGACGCGTTTCATGCATGCGTACATGCGCTTCTTCAGAGATATGTGTCTCAACCAGTCTGGGTCAATATAAAGGTGAATGGAGCCAATCAGAGAACAAAGAAGTTTATTGAATTTGAACCCTTTATATGTATAAATAAACATGTGTGCTAGTACCTAGGGTCTAAAAAATCCTTATGTGTACTTGAATGAAATAATGGCATTAACCTATTATACATCTCCAGGTTTGAGAAGAGACATAGCAGAACAGATAAATATTTAGATCAATTGTTTTTCTTAACTTATTCTGTTTCTGTTAGAAATATGAGTATGAGCTCTAGAATATTACATCATACTTATTAGTAAGACAACTGCTAATAAGTGACAATTAAACTGAATATAGAAATATAGTTAATACATATAATGCAGGTGTCGACGATGTCGGGGGTGGCAGATTAGGGGTTAATAAGTGTTAGGGGTGTTTAGACTCAGGGTTCATGTTAGGGTGTAAGGTGTAAACATAAATTTTATTTCCCCATAGGAATCAATTGGGCTGCGTTACTGAGTTTTATGCTGCTTTATTGCAGGTGTTAGACTTTTTTTCAGCCGGCTCTCCCCGTTGATTCCTATGGGGAAATCATGCACAAGCATGTACGACCAGCTCACCGCTGACTTAAGCAGTAGTGATGTCGCGAACCTAAAAATTTGGGTTCGCGAACCGCAAATGCGAACTCCCGCAAAAGTTTGCGAACCGGCGAACCGGGCGAACCTCCATAGACTTCAATGGGCAAGCGAATTTTAAAACCCACAGGGACTCTTTCTGGCCACAATAGTGATGGGAAAGTTGTTTCAAGGGGACTAACACCTGGACTGTGGCATGCCGGAGGGGGATCCATGGCAAAACTCCCATGGAAAATTACATAGTTGATGCAGAGTCTGGTTTTAATCCATAAAGGGCATAAATCACCTAACATTCCTAAATTGTTTGGAATAACGTGCTTTAAAACATCAGGTATGATGTTGTATCGATCAGGTAATGTAAGGGTTATGCCCGCTTCACAATGACAGATCAAACTCCTGCAGCGGGTACAACATCATCATCATCACATCCATGTGTGTAATGCTGCCTGACTGAGACAAATCCCTGTTATCTACATCCTCTGGCAATAATGGTTGCGCATCATTCATTTCTTCCAACTGATGTGTAAAAAACTCCTCTGACAGATCAAGTGAAGCGGCTGTGGTGCTAGTGTTGGTGGTGGTGGCAGGCGGGCGAGTGGTAACTTGAGAGGTACCCGAAGCTAAGCTGGAGGAGGATGGTGCGTTAAGGTTCGGAGCGAAAGCTATAGAAGATTGGGTGTCCTGTGTTAAAAAGTCAACTATGTCCTCAGAACTTCTCGAATTCATGGTAAGTGGCCTCTGAACACTGGGCATTATTCTAGGGCCAAAGGGAATCACAGCACCACGACCACGACGGCACATGCGGGGTGGCCTGCCTCTGCCTGTCATTTTTTTTTAAATGTACACTTACACTACTATTAAACAAGATATGAGTGGTGCCACTGGGCAAGTGGGCACAGTATACGCTGTGTGTCTGACACAAAAAGCAGACTGATGTTTCACAGTCCAAAAAGTTTTTTTTGTTTTTAAATGTACACTTACACTACTATTAAACAAGATATGAGTGGTGGCACTGGGCAAGTGGGCACAGTATACGCTGTGAGCCTAATACAAAAAAGCAGACTGATGTTTCACAGTCCAAAAAGTTTTTATTTTTTTAAATGTACACTTACACTACTATTAAACAAGATATGAGTGGTGGCATTGGGCAAGTGGGCACAGTATACGCTGTGAGCCTGACACAAAAAAAAACAGACTGCTGTTTCACAGTCCAAAAAGTTTTTGTTTTTTTAAATGTACACTTACACTACTATTAAACAAGATATGAGTGGTGGCACTGGGCAAGTGGGCACAGTATACGCTGTGAGTCTGACACAAAAAAGCAGACTGATGTTTCACAGTCCAAAAAGTTTTTTTTTTTTTTAATGTACACTTACACTACTATTAAACAAGATATGAGTGGTGGCACTGGGCAAGTGGGCACAGTATACGCTGTGAGCCTGACATAAAAAAGCAGACTGATGTTTCACAGTCCAAAAAGATTTTATTTTTTTAAATGTACACTTACACTACTATTAAACAAGATATGAGTGGTGGCATTGGGCAAGTGGGCACAGTATACGCTGTGAGCCTTACACAAAAAAGCAGACTGATGTTTCACAGTCCAAAAAGTTCCTTTTTTTTTTTTTAAATGTACACTTACACTACTATTAAACAAGATATGAGTGGTGGCACTGGGCAAGTGGGCACAGTATACGCTGTGAGCCTGACACAAAAAAGCAGACTGATGTTTCACAGTCCAAAAAGTTTTTTTTTTTTAAATGTACACTTACACTACTATTAAACAAGTTATGAGTGGTGGCACTGGGCAAGTGGGCACAATATACGCTGTGAGCCTGACACAAAAAAGCAGACTGATGTTTCACAGTCAAAAAAGTTTTTTGTTTTTAAATTTACACTACTGTTACACCAGATATGAGTGGTGGCACTGGGCAAGTGGGCGCAGTATACGCTGTGAGCCTGGCACACATGCTGGCAGGCAACTGCAATTAGATTACACAAGCAGACTGATGTTTCACAGTCAAAAAAGTTTTGTTTTTTTTAAATTTACACTACTGTTACACCAGATATGAGTGGGGCCACTGGGCAAGTGGGCACAGTATATACTGTGAGCCTGGCACACACGCTGGCAGGCAGGCAACTGCAATTAGATTACACTAGCAGACTGATGTTTCACAGTCGAAAACGTTTTTTTTTTATTTTACACTACTGTTACAGCAGATATGAGTGTTGGCACTGGGCAAGTGGGCCTGGCACACACGCTGGCAGGCAACTGCAATAAGATTACACAAGCAGACTGATGTTTCACAGTCAAAAAAGTTTTTTTTTTTAAATTTACACTACTGTTACACCAGATATGAGTGGTGGCACTGGGCAAGTGGGCACAGTATACGCTGTGAGCCTGGCACACACGCTGGCAGGCAACTGCAATTAGATTACACAAGCAGACTGATGTTTCACAGTCAAAAATTTTTTTTTTTTTTAATTTACACTACTGTTACACCAGATATGAGTGGGGCCACTGGGCAAGTGGGCACAGTATATACTGTGAGCCTGGCACACATGCTGGCAGGCAGGCAACTGCAATTAGATTACACTAGCAGACTGATGTTTCACAGTCGAAAACGTTTTTTTATTTTTATTTTACACTACTGTTACAGCAGATATGAGTGTTGGCACTGGGCAAGTGGGCCTGGCACACACACTGGCAGGCAACTGCAATAAGATTACACAAGCAGACTGATGTTTCACAGTCAAAAAAGTTTTTTTTTTAAATTTACACTACTGTTACACCAGATATGAGTGGTGGCACTGGGCAAGTGGGCCAGGCACACACGCTGGCAGGCAACTCCAATTAGATTACACTAGCAGACTGATTTTTCACAGTCAAAAAGTTTTTTTTTTTTTTAAATTTACACTACTGTTACACCAGATATGAGTGGTGGCACTGGGCAATTGGGCCTGGCACACACGCTGGTAGGCAGGCAACTGCAATTAGATTACACAAGCAGACTGATGTTTCACAGTCAAAGTTTTTTTTTTAATTTACACTACTGTTACACCAGATATGAGTGGTGGCACTGGGCAAGTGGGCCTGGCACACACGCTGGCAAGCAGGCAACTGCAATTAGATTACACTAGCAGACTGATGTTTCACAGTCAAAAAAGTTTTTTTTTTTTAATTTACACTGCTGTTACACCAGATATGAGTGGTGGCACTGGGCAAGTGGCTTGGCAGGCAGGCAACTGCAATTAGATTACACAGGAAAAAAATAATAATAAATGATGTTCTAGCCCTAAAAATGCTTTTTGGGGTGCTGTCCTTACAGCAGAGATCAGATGAGTCCTTCAGGACTGTAGTGGACACTGAATACACTAGCCTAGCTATCAATTTCCCTATTAAATCACCAGCAGCTACACTGTCCCTCCTCTCACTAACAATGCAGCTTCCAAATTAATCTAAAATGGCTGCTGATGGCTGGAATTTGTCTGCAGACTGTGAGATACAGGGTCAAAGTTTACTCAATGATGACGAATAGGGGGCGGATCGAACATCGCATATGTTCGCCTGCCGCGGCGAACGCGAACATGCTATGTTCGCCGGGAACTATTCGCCGGCGAACTATTTGCGACATCACTAGTAAGCAGCGCTGGTATTGGAGTAAGATATAGAGCTACATTTTGATCTATGCTCACTTTTTGGCTTTTAACGCCGGGTTTGTAAAAACCTGTAATACCAGCGCTGCATAAAAGTGAGCGGTGAGAGAAAACTGCTCACTAGCACTGCATAGCTTCTAATGCAAAACTCGTAATCTAGCCATTAGTTTGCAGAAGTAACCAACAGTTGAAAAAGCACATCTGATAAATAACAGTATTGACTCCAGCAGAAGTTGCTTTAAAGCCCTTGCAGAGAAGGCTTGTTCATGGGAGCCAGCTTGCTGGAAGTGGTGATCATCCAACCTCTGCTTATTAACCTGTCTACCATCTTGTCCGTCCATGATATGATAAATAGGGACATATAAGTCTTTTTTCTAAAGGTTCTGCCTTAAGCATCAATTCACCTGCCACAAATTTAAGTTTCTATGTTTATGTTCTCCAATAAAAAAAATAATTTAATATGGGGTTGTGGGAAAGTGCAAAGGTTGTTGAAAAAGGGAAGAAACCTGTCAGGCTTAGGATGAAGGTGGGACTCACAAGCTTAGTGGCTTTTGCTGCAGAGAGACAAGTGTCTGACAGGTTAAGTTTGGGTTCCAAGTATAATAAGGGGAGCCTCCAGGGGGAGAGAATGGGTGGGGGATATTCCCACAGAAATAGGAGTTTTTGACCCAAAAAGAGTTAAAGGAGGTTTGGTAACTGGAGAGGACAAGGAAGGTGGTACCAGGGCAGTAGATTATTACAAATAGAAGAGAACCACAGGCTGCTGTATTACAGGTGCCGCAGGAGCTACCACAGTATCTGGTGGGCAACCCGGTCACTGCTGGGACAGCTTGGGACCAGATGAATCTGAGGGCGGAGCAGGATGCAAAAGCAATGGCAGGTGAGCAGTGGCAAGTGAGCAATGGTAAGTGAGCAATGGCAAGTGAGCAATGGCAAGTGAGCAATGACAGATGAGCAATGGCAGATGAGCAATGGCAAGTGAGCAATGGCAGGTGAGCAATGACAGGTGAGCAATGGCAAGTGAGCAATGGCAGGTGAGCAATGGCAGGTGAGCAATGACAGGTGAGCAATGGCAAGTGAGCAATGACAGGTGAGCAATGACGGGTGAGCAATGGCAAGTGAGCAATGACAGTTGAGCAATGACAGGTGAGCAATGGCAAGTGAGCAATGGCAGGTGAGCAATGGCAGGTGAGCAATGACAGGTGAGCAATGACAGGTGAGCAATGACGGGTGAGCAATGGCAAGTGAGCAATGGCAGGTGAGCAATGGCAAGTGAGCAATGACAGGTGAGCAATGACGGGTGAGCAATGGCAAGTGAGCAATGGCAGGTGAGCAATGACAGGTGAGCAATGGCAAGTGAGCAATGGCAGGTGAGCAATGGCAGGTGAGCAATGACAGGTGAGCAATGGCAAGTGAGCAATGGCAGGTGAGCAATGGCAGGTGAGCAATGGCAAGTGAGCAATGTCAAGTGAGCAGTGACAGGTGAGCAATGACGGGTGAGCAATGGCAGGTGAGCAATGGCAGGTGAGCAATGGCAAGTGAGCAGTGACAGGTGAGCAATGACAGGTGAGCAAAGGCAAGTGAGCAATGTCAGGTGAGCAATGGCAGGTGAGCAATGACAGGTGAGCAATGGCAAGTGAGCAATGACAGGTGAGCAATGACAGGTGAGCAATGGCAAGTGAGCAATGACAGGTGAGCAATGACAGGTGAGCAATGGCAAGTGAGCAATGACAGGTGAGCAATGGCAGGTGAGCAATGGCAAGTGAGCAGTGACAGGTGAGCAATGACAGGTGAGCAATGGCAAGTGAGCAATGTCAGGTGAGCAATGGCAGGTGAGCAATGACAGGTGAGCAATGGCAAGTGAGCAATGACAGGTGAGCAATGGCAAGTGAGCAATGACAGGTGAGCAATGGCAAGTGAGTAATGGCAAGTGAGCAATGGCAGGTGAGCAATGGCAAGTGAGCAATGACAGGTGAGCAATGGCAAGTGAGTAATGGCAAGTGAGCAATGGCAGGTGAGCAATGGCAAGTGAGCAATGGCAGGTGAGCAATGGCAGGTGAGCAATGGCAAGTGAGCAATGGCAAGTGAGCAATGGCAGGTGAGCAATGACAGGTGAGCAATGACAGGTGAGCAATGACGGGTGAGCAATGGCAAGTGAGCAATGGCAGGTGAGCAATGGCAAGTGAGCAATGACAGGTGAGCAATGACGGGTGAGCAATGGCAAGTGAGCAATGGCAGGTGAGCAATGACAGGTGAGCAATGGCAAGTGAGCAATGGCAGGTGAGCAATGGCAGGTGAGCAATGACAGGTGAGCAATGGCAGGTGAGCAATGGCAAGTGAGCAATGTCAAGTGAGCAGTGACAGGTGAGCAATGACGGGTGAGCAATGGCAGGTGAGCAATGGCAGGTGAGCAATGGCAAGTGAGCAGTGACAGGTGAGCAATGACAGGTGAGCAAAGGCAAGTGAGCAATGTCAGGTGAGCAATGGCAGGTGAGCAATGACAGGTGAGCAATGGCAAGTGAGCAATGACAGGTGAGCAATGACAGGTGAGCAATGGCAAGTGAGCAATGACAGGTGAGCAATGGCAGGTGAGCAATGGCAAGTGAGCAGTGACAGGTGAGCAATGACAGGTGAGCAATGGCAAGTGAGCAATGTCAGGTGAGCAATGGCAGGTGAGCAATGACAGGTGAGCAATGGCAAGTGAGCAATGACAGGTGAGCAATGGCAAGTGAGCAATGACAGGTGAGCAATGGCAAGTGAGTAATGGCAAGTGAGCAATGGCAGGTGAGCAATGGCAAGTGAGCAATGGCAAGTGAGTAATGGCAAGTGAGCAATGGCAGGTGAGCAATGGCAAGTGAGCAATGGCAGGTGAGCAATGGCAGGTGAGCAATGGCAAGTGAGCAATGGCAAGTGAGCAATGGCAGGTGAGCAATGGCAGGTGAGCAATTACAGGTGGCCCAGTTAGGGGGGTTGTTGGAGGTGTGAGTGGTGTGATGCCTGTGAGTGATACTGTTTCTTTGAATCTGATTTAGGATCTGAGGGAGTTGTTGAATAGTGTGGAGTCCTCTTCCAAGAAGGAGGAGGATGAATGCAAAAATCTTTAGCGGAAGCTTCTAAAAACCTTTACTAACTGGTTCAAAAAGTTTGTGATCTTTGCTAGCCTTATGGCAAAAAAATTCCTTGCAGGGCGCTCCTGTTTTCTGTTATCTAGACAAGATATCAGCGGGTCAGTGCACATATGTGGGAAGGATTGGTGGACATATTTTTGTTAGTGTCTTAAGTCAGATATGAAGTTGGACGACAGGGATATGGGGGTCTGGCTTGAAGGGACAGTCTAGTCAAAATTAATCTTTAATGATTCAGATAGGGCATACAATTTTAAACAATTTACTTTTATCATCAAATTTTCTTTGTTCTCTTGGTATTCTTTGTTGAAAGCTAAACCTAGGTAGGCTCATATGCTAATTTCTAAGCCCTTAAAGGCCGCCTCTTATCTCAGGGCATTTTGACAGTTGTTCACAGCTAGAGGGCATTCATTCATGTGTGCCATATAGATAATATTGTGCTCACACTCGTGGAGTTACTCAGGAGGCAGCAGTGATTGACTAAAATACACGTCTGTCAAAAGAACTAAAATAAGTGGGCAGTCTGCAGAGGCTTACATACAAGGTAATCATAGAGGTAAAAAGTATATTAATATAACCATGTTGGTTATGCGAAACTGGGGAATGGGTAATAAAGGGATTATCTATCTTTTAAAAAAAAAAAAAAATTCTGGAGTAGACTTTTAAGGTGATGACGCAGTTTAGGGCCTTGCAGCCCTTTCTGGTTTCTCCCAGTGGATTAGCAACAGCTGCTTTGCATTCAATGAGGGCCAATGTAAGTTAGGGTTCCTCGTGCAAGTTTAGAAATGAGTGCTTCGGTTGTGGGGGCTCCAACTCCTATGCCAAATGTTTTTTTAAGAGAAGCAGTACACCAGGTAAGTCAAACCTGCCTGAAAAGGGGGGTATCACCAGTCAGAGTGGAAAGGAGGGAGTCCTGGTTAGGTTCGCTACGCCAGTAAAAGGGGTTTAGGGAAAAGGCTGCTGTGCTTTTGCACAGATTTTATTTTGGTTTTGTGATTCCATCAGTAGGTGGTTCTGAAGGTTTTTCTGGCAACCTAAAGTCAGCTAAAGAATGGCCTCAGGTGGTGTGAGAAAAGTTTCAGAAGGAGATAGAGGTGGGACGTATGGCAGGCCCATTGATTAATGACAGTATTCCTCCCAAATTGGCTTTGGTAAGGTATGCGTCTTTTGACCATGAGATTGAGTTGGTCAGGTTGGCTGGTAGGCATGCTTTATTGGTGAAAGTGGATAATGAGATGGCGTTTCGTTTACTACCGATACACCCTGTGTTCGGGTGCTGTTTTGAAGGTGCTTTTTTAGTGCATACCTTTGCCTTCCAGTGGGGTGCTCTATTTCTTACTCACTGTTTGAAGCTTGAGAGATGTGTTTAACCCAATTGCAGAGAATTTTGGAGTGCCTGTAGCACTTGCAAAATCAGAAGGCCTGTCCACAATGCTGAGTGTAGGCTTCCTGAGAACAAGGTTAGGCATCTGATAAAAGGGAAAGAGTTCCTTTTTGTCTATATATATAAAGGGAAGTTGAGAGAAATGCAATCTTTGCTAGGGAAGGTAAATTTTGCCTGACTATGGGGAGAATGTATTACTGCAAGCTATCACTAGCTACTGCAGGAGTACAGCTGCCTCATCATTTTATACGGCTGTCAGGGTATATTAAAAAAGATCTGAGGGGGGGCGGAGCCAACATCCAGAGCGGCAGGTTGTATTTCAGAAGAGCTCCTGACATTTTTACAAAATATACTAGATATTTTCCTACTTTCTGAGGGGAAATCTTTAAAACTTTGGACTTCACTATATTACCCCACTTAGAACCCACACCAGACTCAATCTGAGTCCTTGGACACAATTCTCAAGTTCGCCTTGTCTTAACGTCCTGAGCAGGCCTCAGGGTCGTTGTCTCTCTCGGGCTCTAAGAACTATGAAGCTGCTCTCTCCATCCTGCACGCTCGCAATTATGCCTACTCCTAAGGGGATCACAACTGTGCTGGAAGCATGGGAAACAGAGATGCAAGATAGCCTACATCGGCATTTCACAGAAATGAAAGCTGAACTTTACCAAGCCCTGATCACAGCTATTTCAGGTGCTCCAGTCGACTTACATGGATCTGCAGATGAGGAGGCCGATGCGACGACACTATATCCACCTCCACCAGCCCGGAGCCTACCTGAACCAGAATGTGAGTCCGGCCCACTCTATGCGGGTGATGCAGTTTACAAAAGCCCGGGGGGAGCACTGATCTTTACAACTAAGCCAACCGAACACGCGGCCTGTTCTCTAGACTCCCCGGCCTCTAATTCACCGGCACCTCTGACACTCGGCACTAAAATAGAGAAGGATTACTCACCGCCTATGCTTCAAAAGCTGTCAACACGGGCAGAGACAGCCCCAAAGCGGAGGAGATCGGCTAGATTAAGCTTTGTGTTTCTTGGGGCTACAGGGGACTCACACGGAACTTTTGTATCTGATGCAAAGGCGCCATTTGCTAAAGTCAGGAACATAGTCATGAACAATTACCATAAAACGAACTCTGGGTTGCTTTCATGTTTTCCTCAAGGTCTGAGATCAGTTTATTACAATTCACCAACTATGCTCCATAAGTCTGGTATCGGCTAAACCTTAGAGATTTGATTTGATATTTTGCTGTCCCATAAGACAAATCCCCTGTTTATGTTTTTTTTTTAAATGCTTTGCTTACTCATTGTGTGCCTTAAATACGTTAGTAATAATCATTAAAATATAGGATTTTCTCTCTCCATATAGCTGTTTACAAATTTGCACTGGCATTTTATGTAAGTGTCTTAATGTTTTTCTATAATGTGGGTCATGATAAACCTGATCAAACATCCAGACAATTTGGGATTGCAGTATAGGCAGGCTGCTATTTATGATGTAAGCTCTAGTAGTTCACCCAACTAGTTAAAGTAAGGTGATTGGTCTCTGGTGTCAGCACCATGACTATCTACCTATATTACAGGCACCTATGCATACTTCTGCATTTATTATTAATTGGACGTGTAATCTCCAAGCAATAAATTAGAGGGTAGTGCAATTCTGTAATTTAGTATATATGATGCTTCATGTTGGGCGGTTTTGTGCTGCCTTTGTAATCCTATGTTTCTATAAGGGGTCTCTCATAAATATTTATTCTTCCTGCCCTCCTAAGCTCTTATCCCACACCAGCTTAGTCCTAGCCTCACATAGATTGGAAAGAAGCATCAGACAGACAAGAGAGTGTCTATGTATTTGTATATCTACAATTCTCTAGCCACCTTATGTATATATTGGTAGATTTCATAGGCATACCACTTAAATCCCTCATAGTTTCCCTAATGGCCCATACATGGGTATGTACTTTAGAATGTGCTATGTTTACCTTGCTGTTAACTCTTGTGTCTTACTTATATATTGTTGCTGTTGTTGTTATTTACTATGCTGGGGATACGGGATCCTTCGCTCCCTCTAATTTCTTTAGGTTTAGTGCTATTAGTTGATCTAATGTTAAATGTATCAGGATACACCCCATAGTACTGGACACATATCTCTTACTCTGACTATACAGCACTTTTTAAAATACTACAGGAGGCCAATCACCGTATCCAGTTAGGAATCACATCCAAGCCCTAATTTCAAATAGTCACATAGCACCCAGGCTTCCCATCCCCATATAACCGCGCCCTAAAGCACTGCATTCACATCAGTATGGGTCTATCCCCTTATAGTCCCGAGAGAGGCTTCAGCCTTACAATAGAGAATGTAGGTATCTGCATCCTTGCAAATCCTTAACTGTCTTATGTATAAGTTAGCAGATTTTCTTGATCCACCACTTAGACTTTTCATGGTTTATACCAGTAATCACTCAATGTAGTATTTATATACAGGTCCATGAAGGAGCATGTACAACATTAGATTAGCCTATGGATATCCTAGTTTTGACGGACCCACTTTATGTTTATATTATTACTCACTGTATTTGTGATCCTCGAGGTTGAACCCCTTCAATTTATCTAGGTTTAGATCTGTCAGCTGACCTCATGACTACACTTATTAGTACACACCCCCATACTATTGGTCACACATATACTTTATTCTAAATACTAATAACACACTACAATATCCCATAAGACTATTTAGCGCCATAGATGGGGAATTATATCGAAGCCTTAGCTCATTTTAAAATGAAAAACAATTCCTCTCTACCTCCTGCATATCTCTCTCGCATAGTTAGGGATTCTCATATTAATCAACTCCTCCTTAAGATCTGCCTTGTTCCTCCCTCATTTATATTACTCACTAGACCACACACTCATTCATTTCCTAGTTAATAATATTTATTGCCCATATTATAATATTCTTTTTTCCACTATCCATAACCTGCTGCCACATAATTGAACTTTAAAATTTAATGGGACCTGATTCCCGCTTTCATAATAAATATTTCATTATAGGCTACATTGCTTATCCAACCTCCTCCCCCCAATCTCCCCCCCCCCTTCCCAACTCAAAGCGGCTCTTGCCCGCTGAACTTCCCCCCTCATACACTTCGGCCCAGGAGTGGCCATACAAATGCCAACCCCCTACACTCTACCATTATTAGTTCAGAGTCCCTTTTTTATTAATGTAGGGATCATTAACCACACCATATAAAAAAAATGAGGTCCTATTATTATATGTCCCAGTTACCCATACCTACCTTAAACTAGTTTATATCTTATAATCACAAACCCAGACATGGTGTTATAGTCCACATTAGTAGCTATTATCTTGCTATCGAAATTACTATATCATATAATAATAGCTTCCATCTATATATATGTACCATTATCACCGGTTGGACAGGATGACATATAACTGTTATATTGGTCTTTTACTCTTTTATCTCAAGCTTATATGATACATGTGAATTGTATAACTACTTTTATGACTTCTGTTCCGGTTCTGGGCATATTTTCTGCTTTGTTGTTGTCAATCATTACCTCAATAAAAAAATACTTGGGAAAAAAAAAAAAAAAAAAAAGATCTGAGGGTTTGGTGGGGTTTTCTTGGCAACTTTAATGGTTTTTATCTTATTTAGGCCCCTAGAATATCAAATGAGGAACTGGGTCTCATCATGACAGATGTGACTGTGGGTGTAAGTTTCGGTACTCTCTTCGAGAATGAGTGGTGTGTGGCTGAATGGCCCGCTGAGTGGAGAGAAAATAGGTTGGTCCAAAATTTAGTCTTTTGGAGTTGTTTCCTATTATGGTCGCAATGTTTGTGTGTGTGGGGGAGGGGGCTTTGGTGATAGATCTGTTCTCTACAGATAGGAGTGGTGGCTGCAATTAACTAGTCTGAGCGCTTCTTCCCCACCTATGATCAGGTTATCATGTGAGGATGAGGGTAAAGCATATCCCAGGTGTATGAAATTCAATAACTGATGCCTTTTCTCAATTTCAGTGAAGGCGCTTTTGAGAACTGGCTCCTCAGGCAGATGGAGTGGGGAAGGATTTCCAAGAGTTTTGTGGTGCCTGACTGGAGGATTTGCTGATCTGGTATGAGCATTCTTATTTCTGAGTTTGTGGGCTGCTTATTCAAAGGTATGGGCGGAATCGGAAAAGCTGCTTTCAAAAAAGGGTTTAGTGGACAGTGATGTGTGTGAGTGTTTTGTTGGAATGGATTTGGTCTTGGAAAGTGGATAGGATGTTGTTGGCCCTGGCATTTCAATTTAAGCTGCTGAATATCTTAGATATAACAAAGTTGTTCTGTATTAGGCAAATTGTAAAAAAAGGCTTAAAAGAGACAGTTGTAAGGGGGATCGTCAATGTCCAGTTTCCTTTTCATTGTATGTTACAGGTTGTGTATTAGTCTAAATAGGAGATATCTCTTTTTTTGGCTGGCTTTCTCTTTAGTCTTTTTTGATGATTTTCACATTTATGAATTAATTAGTGGTAATCAGTGGTTACAAGGGGGTTTGGGGGTGTCAGATGTGGTGACAAAGGACTCACAAGTGTCCATTTTCTTGCATAAATCCAAAACGAACCAGGTGGGGGAAGGGAAGACTGTGGTACTAATCCCAACAGGAGTAAGCACTTGCCCTTGATTAGCTCTCTGCAGGTGTTTGGAGGTTAGGCTGCATGTGGGAGCCTCCTTTTTGGTGCATAAAGATGGCAGAGTTATGTCTCATTATCAATTCAGATCAGTTTTTGAGATGGTCCTTAGGAGTTTCATTTTAAACCCTGGAGAATTTGTCTCACACATCTTTTAGTATCAGCAACTGAGGCGATTGTTTTAGGTTTGAGTGAGGATGTTATCCTGGGGATGGAAAGGTGGAGATCTGCCCAGGTCTGCTCTTATTTTCACCTCATTTGAGGGTTTAAATGTTCATTTTGTGCCTATTTTGCTCTATTATAGGTTCTGTTCATGTGTGATTTGTGGGCCACTCTTTTGTGTACTGGGCCAGAATAGCCACGTCAGCTAAGGAAGATGGCCTTCAGTTGGGTTTTTCCAGAGATAGAGTTTTGTTGAAATGGTTTGGAGTGTGTGGCCTTCGTTGGGACCAGGTTTTATTGCTTGTAGTGGATTACTCTGTGTTTTCCTCCTCCTGATATATTGATTGTGCATGCAGGGGGTAAATATTTGGGGGTTTTACCTCAAAGGGAGCTAGTGAGGAGGATAAAGTAGGACTTGGCGAAGTTGGTGGTGTTGTTTCCCAACTTGCTCATTGTGTGGTTTGACATAGTCTGACATTCAGCCTGGGACTAGTGTAACCTGAATACCAGTAGGAAAAAAATAATAAGTCAGTTTTATAAGAAGGATCAAACAGTGCGTTGTCCATCATAATTATTTGTAGAATGTTGGGAAGGGAGAATTCTATAGGAGGAACAGTATTCAACTGGACGAGTTTTGGTTGAGACTCTTTATTCTGGGTATTCAGGAACGATTAAAAACTGTGTTATGAGACTAGAACCTACCTCCCTGTTCCAATCCCTTCCCTCCCCCCTTCTCTTTTCCCCCCTTGTTTTTTTTTGTTGTTTTTTTCCCTACAGAGCATGAATCAAGGTTGATACACTACATTCTAAAGAACCAGCCATTATCTGGTTGAATAGTTTATGATTGTTAGTTAAATTTTGTTTGAAGTTAAAGTGTTAGTATATTTTGTACCTCCATAAGGAGTGGAAGAAAAGAGGGCAAGAGTCAAGGGGACTGAGAACCTGATCCAGGGCACTGTTATTATTTCCATTACAGATGTACAAATGTTTATTGAATTTTATTTCTTTCTTCTATATGATTGTGCTTTTGGAGACATGTTGCTGCAAACATACCTGTGACCTTTATTTTATCCTCAATAAAAACAGTATTTAAAAAAAAAAAAAACTGTGTTATGAGGGGTGGCGAAACTGGGTGGCAGAGTCAGCCCAATATTTGGTGGTGGTGCTAGTCCTTGTTATTTAAGCAGAGGGACCAAGGCTAGAGGTGTTGGGTAGCCTCCCCAATGGGAGGGAGAGCAAGATAATTAGGTCCTTGGGCATGGGGTCCCTTAGAGTGTTTTATAGCATAAGAAATTAATGGACTTAGTGTTTTTGCTATGTCCAGCTGAAGTATGAGTATGACCTGGTCAAGAATTTGGGGAACGGTTGCCAAATTTTTAAAATTGTACTAGAACAGTAGGGTTGTTCAGTTTAATACATTTACATTGTGGTTTTAATGTTGTTAACTTATAGTTATAATTTATAATATTTGGTATTTAATAAACAGGCTGTGGTTAGATTTTCTACCAAATAAATAATTTGTCTGGTGTGTTATTTATATTAATAATAATCAGCTAGATTACGAGTTTTGAGCGCTATAGGAAAATTAACGACCGCCACAAAGCATCATTATTTCACCTCCCTATAGCGCTGCTATTACAGGTTTTGTAATACCTGTCTTGCACAGGCAATATGGTTGCGTTGAGCTCCATACCTCACCCAAATACAAGCTGTGTTTTGACGTGCTCGTGCACGATTTCCCCATAGACATCAATGGGGAGAGTTGGCTAAAAAAAAGCCTAACACCTGAGATCGCGGAAACAAAAGCTCCGTAACGCAGCCCCATTGATGTCTATAGGGAAATGAAAGGTTACGTTTAAACCTAACACCCTATCATAAAAATCACGTCTAAACACCCCTAATCTGCTGCCCCTAACATCGCCGAAACCTACATAATGTTATTAACTCCTAATCTGCTGCCCCTAACCTCGCCTCCACCTAAATAAAACTATTAACCCCTTATCTGCCGCTCCCGATATCGCTGCCACCTACATTACAGTTATTAACCCCTAATCTTACGCCCCAATGTCGCCGCCACTATACTAAAGTTATTAACCCCTCAACCTCTGACCTCCCACATCACTAACACTAAATAAATATATTAACCCCTAAACCTAACCCTAACGTAACCTTAAGCCTAAGTCTAACCCCCCTAACTTAAATATAATTAAAATAAATCTAAATTAAACTTACAATTATTACCTAAATAATTCCTATTTATAACTAAATACTTACCTATAAAATAAAACCTAAGCTAGCTACAATATAACGAATAGTTATATTGTAGCTAGCTTAGGTTTTATTTTTATTTTTATTTTATTTTATTTTTTTTAAATATTTTTTATTGAGGTTATAAGAAATATTACAGAGAATGTTCATCAATTAACATTGAGAGTATAACATTGGAACATATGTAGTATACTCAAAAACATAGTAGAGAAATAAATATAAAAAATATAACAGTTCTGAGCATGGATTCTATACTTCTCCAGAAGAATAACTAATTAGAGTCTGTGTAATATGGATCTATATCTGGTATTCTTAACATACACAATGTGAGTATAGAAGTTTATAACAAATATCTAGTCAGCAGAAGTAGTATTGTAAGATATGAATAATTGATAGAACCACAAACAATAATTAAACCTCGGTTTTATATTATATGAACAATAAAACTGATCTCCACATTGCGACTCATGTGGTTATTTAATAGAACAAAAAATGAAAATTAGGCAAGTGGAGGTTAGCTGTTGTTTGGTCGCTTTTGGACCAAGTTTGCGGAGAGGGGGGAAGGGAATGCAGCGGGCAAAAGCCGCTCTGAGTGGAATGGGAAGGGTAATGGGGGGGCGGAGCCTTAGGGTATATTAGAATAGAATGCGAAGGGTGGATATAGAGTACACTACAAAACTAAAGGGATGGACTACAAAGGACAATCTGTTGTTTATATAGTTACTAGGGGGAAGCAGATGTTGCTCATGCTGTAGTAATTTATATGCGTAGTTGAGGGGTAAAATGGAAGGTCCTATTAGACTAAATAGGGAAGCTTTGTGAACATAGCTGTGAATGTGCAACAAGCAGTCAGTAAGTAGTGGATCAGGACAAAGAAATCTTAATGGTCAACGTAACTTGTATACTTATACAAACAACTATTACATATGTAATCCTAGTAAAGTAGAAATAACTCAGGAAGGATATGTGCAAACAGCCCAAGGGGCTCAGGGGGGTGAATCTGCTTGCTGTCTACAGTTCAATGTTCATTGAAAGCCATCTCTTAATGTGCTAACAAGCAGTTCCACCACGGTTGAGTGAAAAAATTCTGAAAAGCAGTATGAATGGCCATAACAACATAAGCAAATAGCTAAACCAGGATAATCTCTGAAAGAAAAGCCCATGTTAGTAGTGGGAAGGGACATATAGTTAGCTTGCAACATATAAAATGGTCTGTGGCCAAGCAGTGCACCTGACATCAAGGGACCATTGTCAAAACTTCTGAGAATCAATGTTATGGTTATAACAGTAGTCGTGTGTGAGGAACAATTTACTTATATAATAAAAGTACATTATAGTGAAAGTCTAAAATAAGCTAGCCAGGTTATGAGTCAATGCATTGTAACCGTTATCAGGCTTATGGTCCTAGACTTTAGTAGGACTTATGTATTTACCCGATGCCAGTTTTGAAGCCACGCAGAGACGGTGAAGACAACAAGTGGGCTAATCGATGTAAGCTCTGCAATAAGGCCACTAGCGAAAGTGAACTGAGAGAGTCCCAGGCTATCAGGATCCAGCAGTTAAATGTCCCCTTTACGGCATATTTTATCTTGCAGCTCCTGATGCGATACTGAGCTCCTCCTTTTTCTCGCAGATCAGCTAATGTTTGAACTGCGGCCCCTAACTTCTTAAATGTCTTGTCATCTCCTATTAGAATGCTGATCTTACCATCCCGAATTTTGGGTTTACAGGATTTTGCGAGTGAGCCCCTGGTATGTGCGCTTGGGTCATATCTTTCTGTCATACTGAGCTCTCTGAGCCGTCGCGCAGCTGCGTCCTGGGTTGATTCCACTTCCACCGCAGTAGCCCATGTTAAGTAATTCTGCACTTGCACTACAGAATGCAATGTACCCTCTGTTTCGGAGGCAGTGGGCTGCAGAGAACTATACTGTTCACAGTAATCTAATATGTCCGCTGCACCAGGCTCAGTACTCCGTTCGACCGCACATCTCTTTTCCTCTAGGTTTTGAGGTGTATCTCCGCTATGGTGCGGTATACTGTGGGCGCAGAGTCTAGCAGTTTCCTCTGTCCCACATGGTATCGATGTGTCTCCGCTTAGGCCCAGTGCTTCTCTCAGGTCTGCAATGAGTGCTTGGTGATGGGCTTCCATAGAGATTAGTAAATTGCGAAGTGCTAATGTAATTTGCCTCTCCATTAGTTGACTTGAGTCCACGATCATGAGTGAGAAAAGAAAGGTAATTCTAATGATAGCCGCAGTACCTAGATGTTTCAGAAAATGGCGGCTTATTCCATGCCGTTATCCCCTCAGGCCAGAAAGATTCCTGTGCTGTTGCGACGTCCAACAATCCAACTGGGTAACTTATATCAGTTGCTTCACCTTCTGGAGCTTTAGTAAGGAAGGAATTACAGTTCAGGATTCTATTTCATATGCCATATAATGATTTATTTGATCCTACAGCAGGAGCTCAGGAAAGAGACGTCTTGCTGCTTCGGCTGTAGGCTCCGCCCCCCCCTTAGGTTTTATTTTGATTTCACAGGTAAGTTTGTATTTATTTTAACTAGGTAGACTAGTTAGTAAATAGTTATTAAGTATTTACTAACTACCTAGTTAAAATAAATACAAATTTACCTGTAAAATAAAACCTAACCTGCCTTACACTAAAACCTAATATTACAATAAAATCAAATAAATTAAATTAATAAAATACAATTATCTAAATTACAAAAAAATAAACACTAAATTACACAAAATAAAAAACGAAATTATCAAAAATAAAAACGAATTACTCCTATTCTAATAGCCCTATCAAAATAAAAAAGCCCACTCAAAAAAAAAACCCTAGCTTACACTAAACTGCCAATGGCCCTTAAAAGGGCCTTTTGCAGGGCATTGCCCCAAAGAAATCAGCTCTTTTACCTGTAAAAAAAATACAGACACCCCCCAAAAGTAAAACCCACCACCCACCCAACTAAACCCCCCAAATAAATACCTATCTAAATAAACCTAAGCTAACCATTGCCCTGAAAAGGGCATTTGGATGGGCATTGCCCTAAAAAGGGCATTAAGCTATTTTACATTGCCCAAACATTAAGCTAAAAATAAAACCCACCCAATAAACCCTTAAAAAAACCTAACCCCCGACGATCCACTTACAGTTTTCGAAGACCGGACATCCATCCTCATCCAGGCGGCAGAAGTCTTCATCCAAGCAGGCAAAAGTCTTCATCCAGACGGCATCTTCTATCTTCATCTATTCGGCGCGGAGCAGGTCCATCTTCAAGACATCCGGTGCGGAGCATCCCCTTCTTATGATCGTCACTGGAAAATGATTGGATCAGCCAATAGGATGAAAGCTCAGTCCTATTGGCTGATTGAAACAGTCAATAGGATTTTTTCCCCTTTAATTCCTATTGGCTCATAGAAATCTATTAGCCAATCGGAATGTAAGGGACGCCATCTTGGATGACCTCACTTAAAAGGAACCTTCATTCTCCAGCGGTGATCATAAGAAGAGGATGCCCCACGCCGGATGTCTTGAAGATGGACCTGCTCCGCGCCGGATGGATGAAGACTTCTGCCCGCATGGATGAAGACTTCTGCCACCTGGATGAGGATGGATGTCCAGTCTTCGAAAACTGTAAGTGGATCGTCGGGGGTTAGTGTTAGGTTATTTTAAAGGTTTATTGGGTGGGTTTTATTTTTAGCTTAGGGTTTGGGCAATGTAAAAGACCTAAATGCCCTTTTAAGGGCAATGCTTATCCAAATGCCCTTTTCAGGGCAATGGTTAGCTTAGGTTTATTTAGATAGGTTTTTATTTGGGGGGTTTGGTTGAGTGGGTGGTGGGTTTTACTATTGTTTTTTTGTAATTTAGATAATTGAATTTTATTAATTTAATTTATTTTATTTTATTGTAATGTTAGGTTTTAGTGTAAGGCAGGTTAGGTTTTATTTTACAGGTAAATTTGTATTTATTTTAACTAGGTAGTTAATAACTATTTACTAACTAGTCTACCTAGTTAAAATAAATACAAACCTGTGAAATAAAAATAAAACCTAAGCTAGCTACAATATAACTATTAGTTATTTTGTAGCTAGCTTAGGTTTTATTTTATAGGTAAGTATTTAGTTTTAAATAGGAATTATTTAGGTAATAATTGTAATTGTTTTATTTAGATTTATTTTAATTATATTTAAGTTAGGGGGTGTTAGGGTTAGGGTTAGATTTAGGCTTAGGGTTTGTTAGGGTTAGGTTTAGGGGTTAATATATTTATGTAGTGATGTACTACATAAATATATTAACCCCTAAACCTAACCTAACCTAAACCTAAACCTATTTATGTAGTGATGTGGGAGGCCAGAGGTTTAAGGGTTAATAGTTTATTTTAGTTTATTTAGTTGTGGGGGGCTTGCGGTTTAGTAGTTAATAGGTTTTTTTATAGCGGTGGTGTTGGCGGACGGCAGATTAGGGGTTAATAATATTTAAAAAGTATTTGCGATGCGGGAGGGTGGCGGTTTAGGGTTAATAGGTTTATTATAGTGACGACGATGTCAGGGAGTGGCGGAATTGGGGTTAATACATTTTTTAAGTGGCGGCTATGTCCGGAGCGACAGATTAGGGGTTAATATTTTTATTTTAGTATTTGCGATGCGGTAGGGCCTCGGTTTAGGGGTTAATAGGTAGTTTATGGGTGTTAGTGTACTTTGTGACAGTTTAGTTATGAGTTTTATGGTCTGCTTTGTAGCATAAAACTCATAACTACTAACTTTAAATGGCGGTATGGATCTTGTCATTTTAGGCTGTACCGCTCACTTTTTGGCCTCACAGCAAAACTCGTAATACCGGTGCTATGGGAGTCCGATTGAAAAAGGACTTTTTTAAAAGTGCGGTACTGATGTTGCGTGACGGCCAAAAAGGTGTGCGGTACACCTTTTCTGATTAGACTTGTAACAGCGACGTTAGTTAAAAAGCATCGTTATGAAGAATAACAATGCTTTTACATTCATAACGCAAAACTCGTAATCTAGCTGTATGTTATTAAGATATTTTTTGGTTGGGGCAGGGGAATTGTTGGCTCAAGGGGTCAAGATACTGTAGATACATAGATAGATAGAAAGATAAATAGTAGAAAGATAGATAGATGTAAATGAATATATCCATTCCTAGTGTAATTTCCCTTTACATCGTCACTCAATCTCCCTTGCACCCATCTGTCCCCACCTTCCTACCCTCTGTTAAATAAAATAATTGAGGCTCAGGCATGCAGAAAGATATCTGTTAGTTTAACTCCCATGAAACACTTTTCAATACAGTATTGCAGTTTCTGTCTGTTTGCTTACATTGAGGTACTATTGTCGTCTATTGTTTTACAGCCATAAGACTTGTCATACTGGAATGATTTCATCACCTATTGCTGAACATGACTATTAATTTTAGTACAACTCAAGAGACAGCGACAACAATATAAGGAAATATATCATACTGTAGTATGTAAAGCTTGCGGGAAAGAAGGGAGAGAAGTGGTATTAAATAAAGGTTAATTATTCATGTACAATATATGAAATCATTTAAAACAGCTCAAGAATAATTGATATGTGAAACAGGCTTCCAGAAGTGGAGATAAATATAGGGAAATAATCTAAAGGAACATGGAACCCGAATTTTGTCTTTCATGATTTAGAAAGAGTATGCAATTTTAAACAATTTTATAATATAATTCTATTATCTAATGTGTTTTATTCTCTTGATATCCTTTGTGGAAAAGCATACCTAAATAGGATCAGTAGCTGCTGATTTGTGGCTGCACATTACTGCCTCGTGTGATTGGCTTACCCAAGTGCTTTTCTATTTCTTCAACATAGTATAGCTGAAAAATGAAGCAAATTTAATCATTCTCTATCTGAATCATGAAAGAAATGTATTAGGTTTCATGTCCCTTTATTTATTATTAGTCTGCTCTTATGAAGCGATCTGTAAACAGCTGGGCCCATAGGCTTACAATCTAAGGGGTTCAAGGGGAAAGCAATGGAGTTAGGAAAGGTTAGTGTTGGTTGTAAGCATCCCTGAATAGTAGAGTTTTTAGGGAGCGCTTGAAGCTGTTAAATCTAGGGGAGAGTCTTGTGGAGCGAGGCAGGGAATTCCACAAGATGGGGGCCAGTCTGGAGAAGTCCTGTAAACGGGAATGTGAGGAAGTAACAAGAGAGGAGGAGAGGAGGAGATCCTGAGCTGATCGAAGGGGACGGGAGGGAGAGACAAGTTCTGAGATATAGGGGGGAGCAGTGCAGTTGAGGGCTTTGTATGTCAGAGTGAGGATTTTGTGTTTAATCCTAGAGGCAAGAGGAAGCCAGTGAAGGTATTGGCAGAGAGGTGCAGCAGATGAAGATCGACGAGTAAGGAAGACAAGTTTTACATGTTACATGTTTTTTAATATTATTATAATTATTATTATTTATTTTTTAAACACTGATGTTCCTTTCCATAATAAAACAAAGTTTGCTTAATTGCTCTTAATTGCCTTTATGCTTGTTGATAGTGTACTGTAAAACTGGTTTCCCTTTAATAGGTTTCCAATAACTTGTTATACCAGGTGCAGAATATAAATGTATGAGAAATTGCTTCTCTAGGTTTATTTTTGTACATCAAATAGCTGCTTTGTTCTTTGACACCACAACCAAATAAAATAGGCTGAGCTTGAAAGGAAACCAGATGTCCTTATTGTATGACTTTCGATACACACAAATACTTTCTTATCTTATCTCTGTACATCAAATAAAATCCACATTTTATTACTTATCTCTCGTATATATGTATATATATATATATATATATATATATATATATATATATATATATATATATATATGTTTTATTGCTTTTATATCATATTAGGCTGGACAGAAAATTGTGGAATTAAAAGTGTATTTTGATCATCTTCTCAGATGGGAGATTTGAGCTCCAAATCGAAATGACTTAGCACATTGCATCTCTCATTGTAGATCATTCTACTCTCATAGTGAATCTAGGGTATTATCAATAATTTACCATACAGTATATATATATGTCTCACATATTTATAAATATTAAATGTAAAATAAAGGTTTATTATTGAAAAAAAAATGTTTAAACAGTAGTTTAAAGGGATATAGTTTATGACAAGGTGTTGGACTGAGGTCTCAGACAGTGTTCCCTCTAAGGACAGCCCAGCAGTGAAACAGTTAATGAGGTAACCATACCTTGCTGTCTGCATTCTGTAGTGTTTGCTAACTGCAGGGTGTGGTTCACTAAATAAAGGGACAGTAAAGTAAAAATTAAACTTTCATGATTCAGATAGAGCGTGCAATTTTATACAACTTTCCAATTTACTTTTATCATCCAAATTTGCTTTGTACTCATTATATTCTTTGTTGAAAGCTAAACCAAGGTAGGCTCATATGATAATTTCTAAGCCCTTGAAGGACGCCTCTTTTCCCACTGCATTTTGACAGTGTTTAACAGCTAGACATTGCTAGTTCATGTGTGCCATTTAGATAACATTGTGCTCAATACTGTGGAATTACCTATGAGTCAGCAGTGATTGGCTAAAATGTCTGTCAAAAGAATTGAAATAAGCGGGGAAGTCTGCAGAGGTTTAGATACAATGCCATCACAGAGGTAACAAGTGTTTTCATATAACCGTGCTAGTTATGCAGAACTGCGGAATGGGTAATAAAGGGATTATCTATCTTTTTAAACAATAAAAATTCTGGAGTAGACTGTCCTTTTAACTGTTTCACTGCTGGGCCACTGACAATGGTTTTCAAACCTGTCCTCAGGCTTCCCCAACAGGCCAGATTTTCAGGATTACTATAAATGAGAGCAGGTAAAATAACCATCGGCTAGATTACAAGTTTTGCATTAGGGTAAAAAAGCAGCGTTAAGAGGTCCTAACGCTGCTTTTTTACGCCCGCTGGTATTACGAGTCTTGAAGGTTTAGGGTCAACACACACTTTTTTGGCCTTACCGCAAAACGACTTACGTAAACTTCGTAAAGTCTTTTTTCTATGGGACTTTCATAGCGCCGGTATTACGAGGCTGTCCTGGGAGGCAAAAAAGTGAGCGTTACACCCTACCCTGTCATGAGTCCTAACGCATTTAAAAGTCAGTAGTTGATTGGAACAGCCAATAGAATGCAAGCTCAATCCTATTGGCTGATTGGATCAGCCAATAGGATTGAACTTCAATCCTACTGGCTGATTGAATCAGCCAATAGGATTTTTTTCTACCTTAATTCCAATTGGCTGATAGAGTTCTATCAGCCAATCGGAATCTAAGGGATGTCATCTTGGATGACGTCACTTAAAGGTACCTTCATTTGTCGTAAGTCTGACGGATGAAGAGGATGCTCCGTGTCGGATGTCTTGAAGATGGACCCGCTCCGCGTCGTATGGATGAAGATAGAAGATGCCGTCTGGATGAAGACTTCTGCCTATCTGGAGGACCACTTCGCCTGGCTTGGATGAAGACTTCTCCCAGCTTCGTTGAGGACTTCGGCCCGGTTGGATGAAGACTTTTGCCGCTTCCTTGAGGATGGATGTCGGATCTTCAGAACAGTAAGACGATCTTCAGAGGGTTAGTGTTAGGATTTTTTAAGGGTGTATTGGGTGTGTTTTATTTTTAGATTAGGGTTTGGGCCTGCAATAGAGCTAACTGACCTTTTAAGGACAATGCCCATCCAAATGCCCTTTTCAGGGCAATGGGGAGCTTAGGTTTTTTTAGATAGTATTTTATTTCGGGGGTTGGTTGTGTGGGTGGTGGGTTTTACTGTTTGGGGGGTTGTTTGTATTAGATTATGTGTAATTAGTTTAAATATCTTGTAATTTGTTTATTATTTTCTGTAATTTAGTGTTTGTTATTGTACTGTAGCTAATTTAATTTAATTTATTTAATTGTATTTAATTTAGTTAATTTATTTAATTATAGTGTAGTGTTAGGTGTTATTGTAACTTAGGTTAGGTTTTATTTTGCAGGTACTTTTGTATTTATTTTAGCTAGGTAGTTAGTAAACAGTTAATAACTATTTAGTAACTATTCTACCTAGTTAAATAAATACAAACTTGCCTGTAAAATAAAAATAAACCCTAAGCTAGATACAATGTAACTATTAGTTATATTGTAGCTATCTTAGGGTTTATTTTATAGGTAAGTTTTAAATAGGAATAATGTAGCTAATTATAGTAATTTGTATTTAGATTTATTTAAATTATATTTAAGTTAGGGGTGTTAGGGTTAGACTTAGGTTTAGTGGTTAATACATTTAGTATAGTGGCGGCGACGTTGGGGGCAGCAGATTAGGGGTTAATAAATGTAGGTACGTGGCGGCGATGTTAGAGACAGCAGGTTAGGGGTTAATAATATTTAACTAATGTTTGCGATGTGGGAGTGCGGCGGTTTAGGGGTTAATATATTTATTATAGTGGTGGCGACGTTGGGGAGGCAGATTAGGGGTTAATAAGTATAATGTAGGTTGTGACGATGTCGAGGAGCGGCAGATTAGGGGTTAATAAGTGTAAAATTAGGGGTATTTAGACTCGGGGTTCATGTTAGGGTGTTAGGTGTAAACATAAATGTTATTTCCCCATAGGAATCAAAGGGGCTGCGTTACTGAGTTTTACGCTGCTTTATTGCAGGTGTTAGACATTTTTTCAGCCGGCTCTCCCCGTTGATTTCTATGGGGAAATCGTGCACAAGCACGTACGACCAGCTCACCGCTGACTTAAAGGGACAGTAAACCTTAAAAATAATGTTATATAATTCTGCACATAGTGCAGAATTATATAACATTATATTAGCCAAACATTATTAAAACATAATTTCCGCTATTCATTTTTTAAAAAAAAGTGCTGTTTCACAGACCCGCTCTCTGCTCTCTGCTGAGCGGGTCTGTTATATCTTCTCAGCGCTTCGGGCCAGCTGTATAGTCACAGCCCGGCCCGACCGCGCCATAAGACTTACGGCTAGATTTAGAGTTTTGTCGGTAAGAACCAGCGTATCTAACCGCACCTTTAAAATAACTCTGGTATTGAGAGTCCACAGAATGGCTGCGTTAGGCTCCAAAAAAGGAGCGTAGAGCATATTTAACGCAACTTCAACTCTCGATACCAGAGTTGCTTAAGGACGCGGCCAGCCTCAAAAACATGCTTGTGCACGATTCCCCCATAGGAAACAATGGGGCTGTTTGATCTGAAAAAAACCTAACATCTGCAAAAAAGCCGCGTTTAGCTCCTAACGCAGCCCCATTGTTGTCTATGGGGAAACACTTCCTATGTCTGCACCTAACACCCTAACATGTACCCCGAGTCTAAACACCCCTAACCTTACACTTATTAACCCCTATTCTGCCGCCCCCACTATCGCTGACCCCTGTATATTATTTTTAACCCCTAATCTGCCGCTCCGTAAACCGCCGCTACTTACATTATCCCTATGTACCCCTAATCTGCTGCCCCTAACACCGCCGACCCCTATATTATATTTATTAACCCCTAATCTGCCCCCCACAACGTCGCCTCCACCTGCCTACACTTATTTACCCCTAATCTGCCGAGCGGACCGCACCGCTATTATTATAAAGTTATTAACCCCTAATCCGCCTCACTAACCCTATAATAAATAGTATTAACCCCTAATCTGCCCTCCCTAATATCGCCGACACTTAACTTCAATTATTAACCCCTAATCTGCCGACTGGAGCTCACCGCTATTCTAATAAATGTATTAACCCCTAAAGCTAAGTCTAACCCTAACACTAACACCCCCCTAAGTTAAATATAATTTAAATCTAACAAAATGAATTAACTCTTCTTAAATAAATTATTCCTATTTAAAGCTAAATACTTACCTGTAAAATAAATCCTAATATAGCTACAATATAAATTCTAATTATATTATAGCTATTTTAGGATTTATAATTATTTTACAGGTAACTTTGTATTTATTTTAACCAGGTACAATAGCTATTAAATAGTTAAGAACTATTTAATAGCTAAAATAGTTAAAATAATTACAAATTTACCTGTAAAATAAATCCTAACCTAAGTTACAATTAAACCTAACACTACACTATCAATAAATTAATTAAATAAAATACTTATAATTATCTACAATTAAACCTAACACTACACTATCAATAAATAAATTAAATACAATTCCTACAAATAAATACAATGAAATAAACTAACTAAAGTACAAAAAATAAAAAAGAACTAAGTTACAAAAATAAAAAAATATTTACAAACATTAGAAAAATATTACAACAATTTTAAACTAATTACACCTACTCTAAGCCCCCTAATAAAATAACAAAGCCCCCCAAAATAAAAAAATGCCCTACCCTATTCTAAATTACTAATGTTCAAAGCTCTTTTACCTTACCAGCCCTGAACAGGGCCCTTTGCGGGGCATGCCCCAAGAAGTTCCGCTCTTTTGCCTGTAAAAAAAACATACAATACCCCCCCCCAACATTACAACCCACCACCCACATACCCCTAATCTAACCCAAACCCCCCTTAAATAAACCTAACACTAAGCCCCTGAAGATCTTCCTACCTTATCTTCACCATACCAGGTTCACCGATCAATCCAGAAGAGCTCCTCCGATGTCCTGATCCAAGCCCAAGCGGGGGGCTGAAGAGGTCCATGATACGGCTGAAGTCATCATCCAAGCGGGAGCTTAAGAGGTCCATGATCCGGCTGAAGTCTTCATCCAAGCGGGAGCTGAAGAGGTCCATGATCCGGATGAAGTCTTCTATCAACAGCATCTTCAATCTTCTTTCTTCGGGAGCCATCATCTTCCATCCGACGCGGAACATCCTCTTCTCCCGACGCCTACTAGCCGAATGACGGTTCCTTTAAATGACGTCATCCAAGATGGCGTCCCTCAAATTCCGATTGGCTGATAGGATTCTATCAGCCAATCGGAATTAAGGTAGGAATATTCTGATTGGCTGATGGAATCAGCCAATCAGAATCAAGTTCAATCCGATTGGCTGATTCAATCAGCCAATCAGGTTGAGCTCGCATTCTATTGGCTGTTCCAATCAGCCAATAGAATGTGAGCTCAATCTGATTTGCTGATCGGATCAGCCAATCGGATTGAACTTGATTCTGATTGGCTAATTCCATCAGCCAATCAGAATTTTCCTACCTTAATTCCGATTGGCTGATAGAATCCTATCAGCCAATCGGAATTCGAGGGACGCCATCTTGGATGACGTCATTTAAAGGAACCGTCATTCGGCTAGTAGGCGTCGGGAGAAGAGGATGTTCCGCGTCGGATGGAAGATGATGGCTCCCGAAGAAAGAAGATTGAAGATGCCATTGATAGAAGACTTCATCCGGATCATGGACCTCTTCAGCTCCTGCTTGGATGAAGACTTCAGCCGGATCATGGACCTCTTCAGCTCCCACTTGGATGATGACTTCAGCCGGATCATGGACCTCTTCAGCCCCCGCTTGGGCTTCAGGACATCGGAGGAGCTCTTCTGGATCGATCGGTGAACCTGGTATGGTGAAGATAAGGTAGGAAGATCTTCAGGGGCTTAGTGTTAGGTTTATTTAAGGGGGTTTGGGTTAGATTAGGGGTATGTGGGTGGTGGGTTGTAATGTTGGGGGGGGGGTATTGTATGTTTTTTTTTTACAGGCAAAAGAGCTGAACTTCTTGGGGCATGCCCCGCAAAGGGCCCTGTTCAGGGCTGGTAAGGTAAAAGAGCTTTGAACTTTAGTAATTTAGAATAGGGTAGGGCATTTTTTTATTTTGGGGGGCTTTGTTATTTTATTAGGGGGCTTAGAGTACGTGTAATTAGTTTAAAATTGTTGTAATATTTTTCTTATGTTTGTAAAAAAAAAATTATTTTTTGTATCTTAGTGCTTTTTTATTTTTTGTACTTTAATTAGTTTATTTCATTGTAGTTATTTGTAAGTATTGTATTTAATTAATTTATTGATAGTGTAGTGTTAGGTTTAATTGTAGGTAATTGTAGGTATTGTATTTAATTTATTTATTGATAGCGTAGTGTTAGGTTTAATTGTAACTTAGGTTAGGATTTATTTTACAGGTAATTTTGTAATTATTTTAACTAGGTAGTTATTAAATAGTTCTTAACTATTTAATAGCTATTGTACCTGGTTAAAATAAATACAAAGTTACCTGTAAAATAAATATAAATCCTAAAATAGCTATAATATAATTATAATTTATATTGTAGCTATATTAGGATTTTTTTTACAGGTAAGTATTTAGCTTTAAATAGGAATAATTTATTAAATAAGAGTTAATTAATTTCGTTAGATTTAAATTATATTTAACTTAGGGGGGTGTTAGTGTTAGGGTTAGACTTAGCTTTAGGGGTTAATACATTTATTAGAATAGCGGTGAGCTCCAGTCGGCAGATTAGGGGTTAATGTTTGAAGTTAGGTGTCGGTGATGTTAGGGAGGGCAGATTAGGGGTTAATACTATTTATTATAGGGTTAGTGAGGCGGATTAGGGGTTAATAACTTTATTGTAATAGCGGTGTGGTCCGGTCAGCAGATTAGGGGTTAATAAGTGTAGGCGATGTTGAGGGCAGCAGATTAGGGGTTAATAAATATAATATAGGGGTCGGCGGTGTTAGGGGCAGCAGATTAGGGGTACATAGCTATAATGTAGGTGGCACGCTTTGCGGTCGGCAGATTAGGGGTTAATTATTGTAGGTAGCTGGCGGCGACGTTGTGGGGGGCAGGTTAGGGGTTAATAAATATAATACAGGGGTCGGCGGTGTTAGGGGCAGCAGATTAGGGGTACATAAGTATAACGTAGGTGGCGGTCGGCAGATTAGGGGTTAAAAAAATATAATCGATTGTCGGCGATGTGGGGGGACCTCGGTTTAGGGGTACATAGGTAGTTTATGGGTGTTAGTGTACTTTAGAGCACAGTAGTTAAGAGCTTTATAAACCGGCGTTAGCCCAGAAAGCTCTTAACTACTGACTTATTTCTGTGGCTGGAGTTTTGTCGTTAGATTTCTAACGCTCACTTCAGACACGACTCTAAATACCGGAGTTAGAAAGATCCCATTGAAAAGATAGGATACGCAAATGACGTAAGGGGATCTGCGGTATGGAAAAGTCGCGGCTGAAGCGTTAGACCCTTTTTTGAGTTACTCCAAATACCGGCGGTAGCCTAAAACCAGCGTTAGGTGCCTCTAACGCTGGTTTTTTGACGGCTACCGCCAAACTCCAAATCTAGGCCTAAGTGCAGCTCGCTCCTGTAACAGGAGCGAGCTGCACTTAGTCTTATGGCGCATACATACATACATAGACACGTTTTTCTCCATGTCACAGCCTGATGAAAACGCACACATACATACATAGACATAAATATGTACACACACATACATACATAGACATAAATATGTACGCACACATACATACATAGGCATAAATATGTACACACACACGTACATACATAAATACATAGATATAAATATGTACACACACTAATACATACATAGGCATAAATATGTACACACACACATATATACATAGGCATAAATGTGTACACACACATACATACATAGGCATAAATATGTACGCACACATACATACATAGACATAAATATGTACACACACATACATACATAGGCATAAATATGAACGCACACATACATACATACATAGGCATAAATATGTACACACACACACACATACATACATAGACATAAATATGAAAACACATACATACATACGCATAAATATGTACACAAACTAATACATACATACGCATAAATATGTACGCACACATACATACATACATAGGCATAAATATGTACACACACATACATACATAGGCATAAATATGTACGCACACATACATACATACATAGGCATAAATATGTACACACACATACATACATAGGCATAAATATGTACACACACATACATACATAGGCATAAATATGTACTGACACACATACATACATAGGCATAAATATGTACACACATACATACATACATACATAAATACATAGACATAAATATGTACACACACTAATAAATACATAGGCATAAATATGTACACACACACATACATACATAGGCATAAATATGTACACACACATACATACATAGGCATAAATATGTACACACACACATACATACATAGACATAAATATGTACACACACATACATACATAGGCATAAATATGTACACACACATACATACATAGGCATAAATATGTACGCACACATACATACATACATAGACATAAATATGTACACACACATACATACATAGGCATAAATATGTACGCACACATACATACATAGACATAAATATGTACGCACACATACATACATACATAGACATAAATATGTACACACACATACATACATAGACTTAAATATGTACGCACACATACATACATAGGCATAAATATGTACACACACATACATACATAGACATAAATATGTACACACACATACATACATAGACTTAAATATGTACGCACACATACATAAATAGACATAAATATGTACACACACACATACATACATAGACATAAATATTTACACAAACATACATACATAGTCATAAATATGTACACACACATACATACATAGGCATAAATATGTACACATACATACATAGACATAAATATGTACACACACATACATACATAGACATATATATGTACGCACACATACATTCATAGGCATAAATATGTACACACACACATACATACATAAATACATAGACATAAATATGTACACACACTAATACATACATAGGCATAAATATGTACACACACACATATATACATAGGCATAAATATGTACACACACATACATACATAGGCATAAATATGTACTGACACACATACATACATAGGCATAAATATGTACACGCATACATACATACATACATACATACATACATACATAAATACATAGACATAAATATGTACACACACTAATAAATACATAATTAATAAATACATAGGAAAAGTTGCGGCTGAAAAGTGAGCGTTAGACCCTTTTTTGAGTGACTCCAAATACCGGCGGTAGCCTAAAACCAGCGTTAGGAGCCTCTAACGCTGGTTTTTTGACGGCTACCGCCAAACTCCAAATCTAGGCCTAAGTGCAGCTCGCTCCTGTAACAGGAGCGAGCTGCACTTAGTCTTATGGCGCATACATACATACATAGACACGTTTTTCTCCATGTCACAGCCTGATGAAAACGCACACATACATACATAGACATAAATATGTACACACACATACATACATAGACATAAATATATACGCACACATACATACATAGGCATAAATATGTACACACACACACGTACATACATAAATACATAGACATAAATATGTACACACACTAATACATACATAGGCATAAATATGTACACACACACATATATGCATAGGCATAAATATGTACACACACATACATACATAGGCATAAATATGTACGCACACATACATACATAGACATAAATATGTACACACACATACATACATAGGCATAAATATGAACGCACACATACATACATACATAGGCATAAATATGTACACACACACACATACATACATAGACATAAATATGAAAACACATACATACATACGCATAAATATGTACACAAACTAATACATACATAGGCATAAATATGTACGCACACATACATACATACATAGGCATAAATATGTACACACACATACATACATAGGCATAAATATGTACGCACACATACATACATACATACATAGGCATAAATATGTACACACACATACATACATAGGCATAAATATGTACACACACATACATACATAGGCATAAATATGTACTGACACACATACATACATAGGCATAAATATGTACACGCATACATACATACATACATAAATACATAGACATAAATATGTACACACACTAATAAATACATAGGCATAAATATGTACACACACACATACATACATAGGCATAAATATGTACACACACATACATACATAGGCATAAATATGTACACACACACATACATACATAGACATAAATATGTACACACACATACATACATAGGCATAAATATGTACACACACATACATACATAGGCATAAATATGTACGCACACATACATACATACATACATAGACATAAAATATGTACACACACATACATACATAGACATAAATATGTACACACACATACATACATAGACATAAAATATGTACACACACATACATACATAGACATAAATATGTACACACACATACATACATAGACTTAAATATGTACGCACACATACATAAATAGACATAAATATGTACACACACACATACATACATAGACATAAATATTTACACAAACATACATACATAGTCATAAATATGTACACACACATACATACATAGGCATAAATATGTACACATACATACATAGACATAAATATGTACACACACATACATACATAGACATATATATGTACGCACACATACATTCATAGGCATAAATATGTACACACACACATACATACATAAATACATAGACATAAATATGTACACACACTAATACATACATAGGCATAAATATGTACACACACACATATATACATAGGCATAAATATGTACACACACATACATACATAGGCATAAATATGTACTGACACACATACATACATAGGCATAAATATGTACACGCATACATACATACATACATACATACATACATACATAAATACATAGACATAAATATGTACACACACTAATAAATACATAATTAATAAATACATAGGAAAAGTTGCGGCTGAAAAGTGAGCGTTAGACCCTTTTTTGAGTGACTCCAAATACCGGCGGTAGCCTAAAACCAGCGTTAGGAGCCTCTAACGCTGGTTTTTTGACGGCTACCGCCAAACTCCAAATCTAGGCCTAAGTGCAGCTCGCTCCTGTAACAGGAGCGAGCTGCACTTAGTCTTATGGCGCATACATACATACATAGACACGTTTTTCTCCATGTCACAGCCTGATGAAAACGCACACATACATACATAGACATAAATATGTACACACACATACATACATAGACATAAATATATACGCACACATACATACATAGGCATAAATATGTACACACACACACGTACATACATAAATACATAGACATAAATATGTACACACACTAATACATACATAGGCATAAATATGTACACACACACATATATGCATAGGCATAAATATGTACACACACATACATACATAGGCATAAATATGTACGCACACATACATACATAGACATAAATATGTACACACACATACATACATAGGCATAAATATGAACGCACACATACATACATACATAGGCATAAATATGTACACACACACACATACATACATAGACATAAATATGAAAACACATACATACATACGCATAAATATGTACACAAACTAATACATACATAGGCATAAATATGTACGCACACATACATACATACATAGGCATAAATATGTACACACACATACATACATAGGCATAAATATGTACGCACACATACATACATACATACATAGGCATAAATATGTACACACACATACATACATAGGCATAAATATGTACACACACATACATACATAGGCATAAATATGTACTGACACACATACATACATAGGCATAAATATGTACACGCATACATACATACATACATAAATACATAGACATAAATATGTACACACACTAATAAATACATAGGCATAAATATGTACACACACACATACATACATAGGCATAAATATGTACACACACATACATACATAGGCATAAATATGTACACACACACATACATACATAGACATAAATATGTACACACACATACATACATAGGCATAAATATGTACACACACATACATACATAGGCATAAATATGTACGCACACATACATACATACATACATAGACATAAATATGTACACACACATACATACATAGGCATAAATATGTACACACACATACATACATAGGCATAAATATGTACGCACACATACATACATACATAGACATAAATATGTACACACACATACATACATAGGCATAAATATGTACGCACACATACATACATAGACATAAATATGTACGCACACATACATACATACATAGACATAAATATGTACACACACATACATACATAGACTTAAATATGTACGCACACATACATACATAGGCATAAATATGTACACACACATACATACATAGACATAAATATGTACACACACATACATACATAGACTTAAATATGTACGCACACATACATAAATAGACATAAATATGTACACACACACATACATACATAGACATAAATATTTACACAAACATACATACATAGTCATAAATATGTACACACACATACATACATAGGCATAAATATGTACACATACATACATAGACATAAATATGTACACACACATACATACATAGACATATATATGTACGCACACATACATTCATAGGCATAAATATGTACACACACACATACATACATAAATACATAGACATAAATATGTACACACACTAATACATACATAGGCATAAATATGTACACACACACATATATACATAGGCATAAATATGTACACACACATACATACATAGGCATAAATATGTACTGACACACATACATACATAGGCATAAATATGTACACGCATACATACATACATACATACATACATACATACATAAATACATAGACATAAATATGTACACACACTAATAAATACATAATTAATAAATACATAGGAAAAGTTGCGGCTGAAAAGTGAGCGTTAGACCCTTTTTTGAGTGACTCCAAATACCGGCGGTAGCCTAAAACCAGCGTTAGGAGCCTCTAACGCTGGTTTTTTGACGGCTACCGCCAAACTCCAAATCTAGGCCTAAGTGCAGCTCGCTCCTGTAACAGGAGCGAGCTGCACTTAGTCTTATGGCGCATACATACATACATAGACACGTTTTTCTCCATGTCACAGCCTGATGAAAACGCACACATACATACATAGACATAAATATGTACACACACATACATACATAGACATAAATATATACGCACACATACATACATAGGCATAAATATGTACACACACACACGTACATACATAAATACATAGACATAAATATGTACACACACTAATACATACATAGGCATAAATATGTACACACACACATATATGCATAGGCATAAATATGTACACACACATACATACATAGGCATAAATATGTACGCACACATACATACATAGACATAAATATGTACACACACATACATACATAGGCATAAATATGAACGCACACATACATACATACATAGGCATAAATATGTACACACACACACATACATACATAGACATAAATATGAAAACACATACATACATACGCATAAATATGTACACAAACTAATACATACATAGGCATAAATATGTACGCACACATACATACATACATAGGCATAAATATGTACACACACATACATACATAGGCATAAATATGTACGCACACATACATACATACATACATAGGCATAAATATGTACACACACATACATACATAGGCATAAATATGTACACACACATACATACATAGGCATAAATATGTACTGACACACATACATACATAGGCATAAATATGTACACGCATACATACATACATACATAAATACATAGACATAAATATGTACACACACTAATAAATACATAGGCATAAATATGTACACACACACATACATACATAGGCATAAATATGTACACACACATACATACATAGGCATAAATATGTACACACACACATACATACATAGACATAAATATGTACACACACATACATACATAGGCATAAATATGTACACACACATACATACATAGGCATAAATATGTACGCACACATACATACATACATACATAGACATAAAATATGTACACACACATACATACATAGGCATAAATATGTACGCACACATACATACATAGACATAAATATGTATGCACACATACATACATACATAGACATAAATATGTACACACACATACATACATAGACTTAAATATGTACGAACACATACATACATAGGCATAAATATGTACACACACATACATACATAGACATAAATATGTACACACACATACATACATAGACTTAAATATGTACGCACACATACATAAATAGACATAAATATGTACACACACACATACATACATAGACATAAATATTTACACAAACATACATACATAGTCATAAATATGTACACACACATACATACATAGGCATAAATATGTACACATACATACATAGACATAAATATGTACACACACATACATACATAGACATAAATATGTACGCACACATACATTCATAGGCATAAATATGTACACACACACATACATACATAAATACATAGACATAAATATGTACACACACTAATACATACATAGGCATAAATATGTACACACACACATATATACATAGGCATAAATATGTACACACACATACATACATAGGCATAAATATGTACTGACACACATACATACATAGGCATAAATATGTACACGCATACATACATACATACATAAATACATAGACATAAATATGTACACACACTAATAAATACATAATTAATAAATACATAGGAAAAGTCGCGGCTGAAAAGTGAGCGTTAGACCCTTTTTTGAGTGACTCCAAATACCGGCGGTAGCCTAAAACCAGCGTTAGGAGCCTCTAACGCTGTTTTTTTGACGGCTACCGCCAAACTCCAAATCTAGGCCTAAGTGCAGCTCGCTCCTGTAACAGGAGCGAGCTGCACTTAGTCTTATGGCGCATACATACATACATAGACACGTTTTTCTCCATGTCACAGCCTGATGAAAACGCACACATACATACATAGACATAAATATGTACACACACATACATACATAGACATAAATATGTACGCACACATACATACATAGGCATAAATATGTACACACACACGTACATACATAAATACATAGACATAAATATGTACACACACTAATACATACATAGGCATAAATATGTACACACACACATATATACATAGGCATAAATATGTACACACACATACATACATAGGCATAAATATGTACGCACACATACATACATAGACATAAATATGTACACACACATACATACATAGGCATAAATATGAACGCACACATACATACATACATAGGCATAAATATGTACACACACACACACATACATACATACATAGACATAAATATGAAAACACATACATACATACGCATAAATATGTACACAAACTAATACATACATAGGCATAAATATGTACGCACACATACATACATACATAGGCATAAATATGTACACACACATACATACATAGGCATAAATATGTACGCACACATACATACATACATAGGCATAAATATGTACACACACATACATACATAGGCATAAATATGTACACACACACATACATACATAGGCATAAATATGTACTGACACACATACATACATAGGCATAAATATGTACACGCATACATACATACATACATACATAAATACATAGACATAAATATGTACACACACTAATAAATACATAGGCATAAATATGTACACACACACATACATACATAGGCATAAATATGTACAAACACATACATACATAGGCATAAATATGTACACACACACATACATACATAGACATAAATATGTACACACACATACATACATAGGCATAAATATGTACACACACATACATACATAGGCATAAATATGTACGCACACATACATACATACATAGACATAAATATGTACACACACATACATACATAGGCATAAATATGTACGCACACATACATACATACATAGACATAAATATGTACGCACACATACATACATACATAGACATAAATATGTACACACACATACATACATAGACTTAAATATGTACGCACACATACATACATAGGCATAAATATGTACACACACATACATACATAGACATAAATATGTACACACACATACATACATACATAGACTTGAATATGTACGCACACATACATAAATAGACATAAATATGTACACACACACATACATACATAGACATAAATATTTACACAAACATACATACATAGTCATAAATATGTACACACACATACATACATAGGCATAAATATGTACACATACATACATAGACATAAATATGTACACACACATACATACATAGACATAAATATGTATGCACACATACATTCATAGGCATAAATATGTACACACACACATACATACATAGACATAAATATGTACACACACTAATACATACATAGGCATAAATATGTACACACACACATATATACATAGGCATAAATATGTACACACACATACATACATAGGCATAAATATGTACACACACATATATACATAGGCATAAATATGTACACACACATACATACATAGGCATAAATATGTACACACACATACATACATAGGCATAAATATGTACGCACACATACATACATAGACATAAATATGTACACACACATACATACATAGGCATAAATATGTACGCACACATACATACATACATAGGCATAAATATGTACACACACATACATACATAGGCATAAATATGTACGCACACATACATACATAGACATAAATATGTACACACACATACATACATAGGCATAAATATGTACGCACACATACATACATACATAGAAATAAATATGAAAACACATACATACATACATACGCATAAATATGTACACACACTAATACATACATAGGCATAAATATGTACGCACACATACATACATACATAGGCATAAATATGTACACACACATACATACATAGGCATAAATATGTACACACACATACATACATAGGCATAAATATGTACACACACACATACATACATAGGCATAAATATGTACACACATACATACATACATAAATACATAGACATAAATATGTACACACACTAATACATACATAGGCATAAATATGTACACACACACATACATACATAGGCATAAATATGTACACACACATACATACATAGGCATAAATATGTACACACACATACATACATAGGCATAAATATGTACGCACACATACATACATACATAGACATAAATATGTACACACACATACATACATAGGCATAAATATGTACACACACATACATACATAGACATAAATATGTAAACACACATACATACATACATACATACATAGACATAAATATGTACACACACATACATACATAGACATAAATATGTACGCACACATACATACATAGACATAAATATGTACGCACACATACATACATACATAGACATAAATATGTACACACATACATACATAGGCATAAATATGTACGCACACATACATACATAGACATAAATATGTACACACACATACATACATAGGCATAAATATGTACGCACACATACATACATACATAGGCATAAATATGTACACACACATCCATACATAGGCATAAATATGTACGCACACATACATACATAGACATAAATATGTACACACACATTCATACATAGGCATAAATATGTACGCACACATACATACATACATACATAGACATAAATATGAAAACACATACATACATACATACGCATAAATATGTACACACACATACATACATAGGCATAAATATGTAAAACAGCAAAAACACAAGAAATAGAAGCACCTGACACCAGCCGTTAGTAGTGGATTCAAATTCAAATTTAATGAACAGGGTATTACACCGCAACATACGGTATACACGAAACAAAGTATACACAGGGACAGTGTCCCTTGTTAAAAGTCAGTTGATACAGAGGAGCTTAAAGTATTGAGTGTAAACAAAGCTGGTTACCAGAAAAAAGGGCTAACGCGTTTCGGCGTGAGCCTTACTCATAGCCTCATAAAACACACATTCACCGTGAAAGTTTAAAACACCTAGCACCCAGCCTGATTGGTTGGTGTGAAACACACCCTACACACATATGGACCAATCCGTAACTAAAGTTCAACAATATATGTACACACACACACCCCTATTTCCCACCCCCTTGATACTTGCACAAGAGAACACAGAATAATGAAACTTCTCATGATATTCACGATATTCAATATAAACATAATGAATTGAACCCTATTCCCTTAATCACTGAGTACTCCAAAACCGCGGAGGGTTTAAACCAAATGACCCTGACAGGAAGCGATCCCATAGCGAACAGTGCACAAACCATGTCAACCTGTCACGGAGATTCTCCGTTCAGCAGATTATCAGAGTCCGAGTTGAGAGCTCAAAGTGGGAGGGAACAAGTCCAGTACACCTCCCTGATAGGATAACACAAGACCCCGGCCAATAACTAAGCCGGGGCACGCCTCCCGAACATACGTCAATGTTGTTGATCAACAACAGCAACGGGCTGAGCGCTGAAGCGCATATATATACACCACATAGTCCCACTCCAAGGGACCGGATAGGGGGCAAATCCTATAAACAAAGGGTAAGGTAACGGAACAAATGGAGATCTCAAAGGGACACATAAAAAGGTCAATATAAGCACAAAGGTGCAGCCAAAAACCGATCCTAGGCAATGACCTTCGTCCCTCTCAAAAGCTCCTACTAATGGAAAGAATATGTTTAACTACCAATCTCCCATCCAAATACATACAGAAAAAGTTAATAAATGTGAAATAAATGTGAAATATAAAGACTGATCAAATAATGAACATAATAAGGCCATATACAGATATGAATCAATATATAAATAGTTCTTTGTTGTGTGTGTGGTCACCTCATCACCACCCAGAGTGATAGGGATGGGGAGTGCATGCAGAGCACAAAGGTATATTGCACACACACTAGAGCCCATGCTATAAAGTGTGATGGGTGCTGTCCAATATCCCGGCACTCAAATCTGCCTAAGAACACCACAGATTCCAAGAACAGCCAATAATCATCTAAATACAATTGCAAAGATAGATGCATTTAAGAGGAATTGTACAATCTACATTGTGAGATTATTTTAATTATTTAAAATTATAATTGCATGAATAGCACTACCGTATAAAGAAGGTAACAAACCTAATGGGACCAAAAATTGATTAAATCAAACTCCGAGTTCAGGCCCCCTGGAATCCTAGTCTTTAGCTTAAAGATCCAGAAGGCCTCCTTCTCTCCAAGTTTGTTGACTCTATTTCCCTGTCCTCTTCTCAAGGGAACCTTGTCAATAATAGTCCTCCAAATTAAACACAATAAATACCTACGAGATCAACAGGACTACGATCTCAATAGGGTGTATATAGGGAATAAAAGGGATAGATCACTACTCAGAAGGGAACAAAACAAAAGTACCTTCCATCCCAACCAACAGCGAGGTGGCCACAGGCGCAGAAGGAACAGAGGAAAGAGGGTACATTTTTATGAGAGTGAGGGTGAATCTGAGGGCTCAGGGTCAGGATCAGGAGGAGAGGATTATCCCCCTGTCCAGAGTGTGAGACCTAAGGAAACCCCTCCCATCCTCAAAGCACCCACCAAACAATTTTTCTCCCAGTCGAACTATAGAGAGGAATCGATTACAGACACTGAAACAAGGGGTGATAACCGCACCCGGGATCAAGCACAGCTTGAACAGGTTTTTTCCATCCCCCAAAAAGCACCAGAAGGGGGGGGAGGAGGAAACCCAAACACGAACCAAGGTGCAGACCACCAGTACAAAGAACAACGGAGGTACCCCCAGAGAAGGGGAAGAGGAAGAGGGAATTACAGGTTTTGAATATTATCAACCTGTCCGAATACAATCCTGATCCACATGAACTTGAGGTTCTCAGCTTAGGATTGACTTTTGTGCCAACAGCAGATTTTGACTTGTTCAGGACATTGCTTAATGTAAATAAGCTTATACGTGACCTTTCTTTAAAAAAAATTTTTAAGATGTAACCCGTAAGGGAGGAAAATGAGAGTCACGTTGCCATTCAGAAGGGGTTGAGACCTACGCATGCAACAGCCCTGAGGGACAATTCCCTCAATTTCCAAGAGTTCTGTGACATAGGGACTTTGGAATCTCTCTCAGAGGGTGGAGAATTCAACTCAACCACCTGCATTGGACTACCTACATTTAAGGAAAGGTCTAACTTTTACCCTATCCAATGCAGGGGTAACCTCTTGGAGAAATTCCAGAGCAGAATTGAAGAAGACCTCACTTGTTTGTATTACAAGTCAGTGAGGGGGGAACAGAGTAACATCACGAGGAAACAGAGAAAATCATTGGAGAAGCTGAGCAAAAATTAGGCGATTGTAATTAGGGCTGCTGATAAGGGTGGCACCATAGTTTTGCAAAATAGGAGGGACTTCATTTCGGAGGCCCTAAGACAACTTACTAACACAGAGGACTATACGGTATTGCCAGGGGACCCTACTTGGGCCTACCGGTCACGATTGGCCTCCCTGGTGGACGATGGGGTAGAGGGTGGGTTTATTGATCCAGATACTAAGGAATATCTCCTTGTATCAAACCCCACTATCGCTACTTTCAACCATTTACCCAAGGTTCATAAATCCTTGGTGAATGTACAGGGGAGGCCAATCGTGAGTGGTATTGGTTCATTACTTGAACACCTCTCGGAATGGCTCGATGATATCTTGCAGCCACTAGTGAGCACTCTGTGGAGTCACCTGGCGGATACAAAACATGTTTTGAACCTCTTGAGTCAAATAACATGGGGGACAAATTACAGATGGCTCACTGTGGATGTTAAGTCCCTTTACACGTCCATCCCTCATGACAAAGGGTTGGAGGCTGTACGGTTCTTCCTAAATAGATACTATGGGGGGGATCCCCTGTTTGTGGATTTTGTAGTGGAGGTAACTCGGTTCCTCCTCACTCATAACTATTTTGAGTTCATGGGACAGTTCTATCTCCAGAGGCGTGGGACAGCTATGGGAGCAAAATTTGCCCCATCCTATGCTAATATCTTCATGGGATGGTGGGAGCTGTCCCACGTCTTTGGAGATCAGAACATGTTCAGATCAGACATCATTTGGTATGGCCGATTTATTGATGATCTGTTGTTTGTATGGGGAGGAACCAAGCACCGGCTTACTGAGTTTGTGGCCAGCTTGGAGATCAATGATTGTGGACTGAGCTTCACCTCTGAGATACAGGAAAGACGTGTTGACTTCCTAGATATCACACTGGAAGGTGTGCAGGGCCAGGGGATCACAACGGAGGTTTTCCGCAAACCCATAGCGGGGAATTCACTATTACACGCCTCTAGCTGTCACCCCAGAAGATTATTCAGGGGTGTGGCTAAGAGCCAGTTCATCCGCCTCAAGAGGAACTGCACGTTTCGCACTGCTTATGAGAGACAGGCGGATGACCTGGCTCTGAGACTAAAGGAAAGAGGCTATGATTCTACTGTGATCATGAAGGCTAGGAAAGATGTAGAAAGGATCCCCAGGGAGAAACTTCTCACCATGGGGAAGAGAAATAAGAATAGAGAGGGTGGTTCAGACACTAATAGCTTTGGTGATAGGGTGTCCTTCATCACTGAGTACTCTAGACAATATGATGAGATCTGCCGAATAGTGGATAAACATTTTAACCTCCTGTTGGCGGACGATGGGTTGATAGACACAGTGGAAAGAGGAATAAGATTTGCCTATAGGAAAAACAAGACGATAGGGAATATGGTTGCTCCTACGAAAATTTGGAGTGATGTTCCCAATCGGACCTCCTCATGGCTGACATCAATGGGGGCCTTTAAGTGCCACCACCACACTTGTGTGGCTTGTGAAAAACTAATTGTGGGGGACACTTTTGTCTCCACAATGAGTGGAGAGAGATTTAACATTAAGTATTGTCTAAATTGTAGACAAACTTATATTGTGTATCTCATCACCTGCAGCCTGTGTTCACTGCAATATGTGGGACTTTCGACGCGGGAGGCAAGAACACGCATAAAGGAACACATGTCAGACATTAGAACTGGTTCCAAAACGACCCCCCTAGTGAAACATTTTGTGGAGATTCATAACAAGTCACTAAGGTCTTTTGTTTGGACTATTATTGACAAGGTTCCCTTGAGAAGAGGACAGGGAAATAGAGTCAACAAACTTGGAGAGAAGGAGGCCTTCTGGATCTTTAAGCTAAAGACTAGGATTCCAGGGGGCCTGAACTCGGAGTTTGATTTAATCAATTTTTGGTCCCATTAGGTCTGTTACCTTCTTTATCCGGTAGTGCTATTCATGCAATTATAATTTTAAATAATTAAAATAATCTCACAATGTAGATTGTACAATTCCTCTTAAATGCATCTATCTTTGCAATTGTATTTAGATGATTATTGGCTGTTCTTGGAATCTGTGGTGTTCTTAGGCAGATTTGAGTGCCGGGATATTGGACAGCACCCATCACACTTTATAGCATGGGCTCTAGTGTGTGTGCAATATACCTTTGTGCTCTGCATGCACTCCCCATCCCTATCACTCTGGGTGGTGATGAGGTGACCACACACACAACAAAGAACTATTTATATATTGATTCATATCTTTATATGGCCTTATTATGTTCATTATTTGATCAGTCTTTATATTTCACATTTATTTCACATTTATTAACTTTTTCTGTATGTATTTGGATGGGAGATTGGTAGTTAAACATATTCTTTCCATTAGTAGGAGCTTTTGAGAGGGACGAAGGTCATTGCCTAGGATCGGTTTTTGGCTGCACCTTTGTGCTTATATTGACCTTTTTATGTGTCCCTTTGAGATCTCCATTTGTTCCGTTACCTTACCCTTTGTTTATAGGATTTGCCCCCTATCCGGTCCCTTGGAGTGGGACTATGTGGTGTATATATATGCGCTTCAGCGCTCAGCCCGTTGCTGTTGTTGATCAACAACATTGACGTATGTTCGGGAGGCGTGCCCCGGCTTAGTTATTGGCCGGGGTCTTGTGTTATCCTATCAGGGAGGTGTACTGGACTTGTTCCCTCCCACTTTGAGCTCTCAACTCGGACTCTGATAATCTGCTGAACGGAGAATCTCCGTGACAGGTTGACATGGTTTGTGCACTGTTCGCTATGGGATCACTTCCTGTCAGGGTCATTTGGTTTAAACCCTCCGCGGTTTTGGAGTACTCAGTGATTAAGGGAATAGGGTTCAATTCATTATGTTTATATTGAATATCGTGAATATCATGAGAAGTTTCATTATTCTGTGTTCTCTAGTGCAAGTATCAAGGGGGTGGGAAATAGGGGTGTGTGTGTGTACATATATTGTTGAACTTTAGTTACGGATTGGTCCATATGTGTGTAGGGTGTGTTTCACACCAACCAATCAGGCTGGGTGCTAGGTGTTTTAAACTTTCACGGTGAATGTGTGTTTTATGAGGCTATGAGTAAGGCTCACGCCGAAACGCGTTAGCCCTTTTTTCTGGTAACCAGCTTTGTTTACACTCAATACTTTAAGCTCCTCTGTATCAACTGACTTTTAACAAGGGACACTGTCCCTGTGTATACTTTGTTTCGTGTATACCGTATGTTGCGGTGTAATACCCTGTTCATTAAATTTGAATTTGAATCCACTACTAACGGCTGGTGTCAGGTGCTCCTATTTCTTGTGTTTTTGCTGTTTTACATGTTTGGGCCGAAGTGAGCACTGAACATACGGCTGTGAGCTGTGGATCTGGCGGATTTGGAAAGCAGCCAGCAGTTTTGCAGGACCAGGGATCGACAAATAGCCTCCTCTCTACAGTGTGGAATCCATTGTTGCGGTCCGGTGAGATACGTGGAATACCGCTGGAGCAACTACAATTCATAAGGTATTTGCCTACTGTCCTATGAGGGGAGTCCTGTTACTTTGCCATATTGATGTTTGTACTAATGTTCCATGTATTGGAAATACCATTTGGCTTGTGACTTTAAGATTCGTTTTTCCTGCATCCTTCGATAGTCTCCAGGGGTAGAGGAATCCTGTGGGGCTATGTGCTTTGGAGCTGCGCTATAACATATAATTCCTGGGGATTTATTGCAAAGTATGTCGGTGATGGTATACATATCAACCACTCTGATAGATAAATAACGTATCTGTCTATAATACTTGATATTAGTGCACCAGTAATCCCCTATTTTGTACCAAACACCTTTTTTGCTCTTTTCCTCTATATTTGTGGAGCATAAATATGTACACACACATACATACATAGGCATAAATATGTACACACACACATACATACATAGGCATAAATATGTACACACATACATACATACATAAATACATAGACATAAATATGTACACACACTAATACATACATAGGCATAAATATGTACACACATACATACATAGACATAAATATGTACACACACATACATACATAGGCATAAATATGTACACACACATACATACATAGGCATAAATATGTACACACACATACATACATACATAGACATAAATATGTACACACACATACATACATAGACATAAATATGTACGCACACATACATACATAGACATAAATATGTACGCACACATACATACATAGACATAAATATGTACACACACATACATACATATACTTAAATATGTACGCACACATACATAAATAAACATAAATATGTACACACACACATACATACATAGACATAAATATGTACACAAACATACATACATAGACATAAATATGTACACACACATACATACATAGACATAAATATGTACACACACATACATACATACATAGACATAAATATGTACACACACATACATACATACATACATACATAGACTTAAATATGTACGCACACATACATACATAGGCATAAATATGTACACACACATACATACATAGACATAAATATGTACACACACATACATACATAGGCATAAATATGTACGCACACATACATACATACATAGACATAAATATGTACACACACATACATACATAGGCATAAATATGTACACACACATACATACAGGGAGTGCAGAATTATTAGGCAAATGAGTATTTTGACCACATCATCCTCTTCATGCATGTTGTCTTACTCAAAGCTGTATAGGCTCGAAAGCCTACTACCAATTAAGCATATTAGGTGATGTGCATCTCTGTAATGAGAAGGGGTGTGGTCTAATGACATCAACACCCTATATCAGGTGTGCATAATTATTAGGCAACTTCCTTTCCTTTGGCAAAATGGGTCAAAAGAAGGACTTGACAGGCTCAGAAAAGTCAAAAATAGTGAGATATCTTGCAGAGGGATGCAGCACTCTTAAAATTGCAAAGCTTCTGAAGCGTGATCATCGAACAATCAAGCGTTTCATTCAAAATAGTCAACAGGGTCGCAAGAAGCGTGTGGAAAAACCAAGGCGCAAAATAACTGCCCATGAACTGAGAAAAGTCAAGCGTGCAGCTGCCAAGATGCCACTTGCCACCAGTTTGGCCATATTTCAGAGCTGCAACATCACTGGAGTGCCCAAAAGCACAAGGTGTGCAATACTCAGAGACATGGCCAAGGTAAGAAAGGCTGAAAGACGACCACCACTGAACAAGACACACAAGCTGAAACGTCAAGACTGGGCCAAGAAATATCTCAAGACTGATTTTTCTAAGGTTTTATGGACTGATGAAATGAGAGTGAGTCTTGATGGGCCAGATGGATGGGCCCGTGGCTGGATTGGTAAAGGGCAGAGAGCTCCAGTCCGACTCAGACGCCAGCAAGGTGGAGGTGGAGTACTGGTTTGGGCTGGTATCATCAAAGATGAGCTTGTGGGGCCTTTTTGGGTCGAGGATGGAGTCAAGCTCAACTCCCAGTCCTACTGCCAGTTTCTGGAAGACACCTTCTTCAAGCAGTGGTACAGGAAGAATTCTGCATCCTTCAAGAAAAACATGATTTTCATGCAGGACAATGCTCCATCACACGCGTCCAAGTACTCCACAGCGTGGCTGGCAAGAAAGGGTATAAAAGAAGAAAATCTAATGACATGGCCTCCTTGTTCACTTGATCTGAACCCCATTGAGAACCTGTGGTCCATCATCAAATGTGAGATTTACAAGGAGGGAAAACAGTACACCTCTCTGAACAGTGTCTGGAGGCTGTGGTTGCTGCTGCACGCAATGTTGATGGTGAACAGATCAAAACACTGACAGAATCCATGGATGGCAGGCTTTTGAGTGTCCTTGCAAAGAAAGGTGGCTATATTGGTCACTGATTTGTTTTTGTTTTGTTTTTGAATGTCAGAAATGTATATTTGTGAATGTTGAGATGTTATATTGGTTTCACTGGTAAAAATAAATAATTGAAATGGGTATGTATTTGTTTTTTGTTAAGTTGCCTAATAATTATGCACAGTAATAGTCACCTGCACACACAGATATCCCCCTAAAATAGCTAAAACTAAAAACAAACTAAAAACTACTTCCAAAAATATTCAGCTTTGATATTAATGAGTTTTTTGGGTTCATTGAGAACATGGTTGTTGTTCAATAATAAAATTAATCCTCAAAAATACAACTTGCCTAATAATTCTGCACTCCCTGTACATAGGCATAAATATGTACACACACATACATACATACAAAGACATAAATATGTACACACACATACATACATAGGCATAAATATGTACACACACATACATACATAGGCATAAATATGTATGCACACATACATACATACATAGACATAAATATGTACACACACATACATACATAGGCATAAATATGTACACACACATACATACATAGGCATAAATATGTACACACACATACATACATAGACATAAATATGTACACACAAATACATACATGGACATAAATATGTACGCACACATACATACATAGACATAAATATGTACGCACACATACATACATAGACATAAATATGTACACACACATACATACATAGACTTAAATATGTACGCACACATACATAAATAGACATAAATATGTACACACACACATACATACATAGACATAAATATGTACACACACATACATAGACATAAATATGTACACACACATACATACATACATACATACATACATAGACTTAAATATGTACGCACACATACATACATAGGCATAAATATGTACACACACATACATACATAGACATAAATATGTACACACATACATACATAGGCATAAATATGTACGCACACATACATACATACATGGACATAAATATGTACACACACATACATACATAGGCATAAATATGTACACACACATACATACAGGGAGTGCAGAATTATTAGGCAAATGAGTATTTTGACCACATCATCCTCTTCATGCATGTTGTCTTACTCAAAGCTGTATAGGCTCGAAAGCCTACTACCAATTAAGCATATTAGGTGATGTGCATCTCTGTAATGAGAAGGGGTGTGGTCTAATGACATCAACACCCTATATCAGGTGTGCATAATTATTAGGCAACTTCCTTTCCTTTGGCAAAATGGGTCAAAAGAAGGACTTGACAGGCTCAGAAAAGTAAAAAATAGTGAGATATCTTGCAGAGGGATGCAGAACTCTTAAAATTGCAAAGCTTCTGAAGCGTGATCATCGAACAATCAAGCGTTTCATTCAAAATAGTCAACAGGGTCGCAAGAAGCGTGTGGAAAAACCAAGGCGCAAAATAACTGCCCATGAACTGAGAAAAGTCAAGCGTGCAGCTGCCAAGATGCCACTTGCCACCAGTTTGGCCATATTTCAGAGCTGCAACATCACTGGAGTGCCCAAAAGCACAAGGTGTGCAATACTCAGAGACATGGCCAAGGTAAGAAAGGCTGAAAGACGACCACCACTGAACAAGACACACAAGCTGAAACGTCAAGACTGGGCCAAGAAATATCTCAAGACTGATTTTTCAAAGGTTTTATTGACTGATGAAATGAGAGTGAGTCTTGATGGGCCAGATGGATGGGCCCGTGGCTGGATTGGTAAAGGGCAGAGAGCTCCAGTCCGACTCAGACGCCAGCAAGGTGGAGGTGGAGTACTGGTTTGGGCTGGTATCATCAAAGATGAGCTTGTGGGGCCTTTTTGGGTCGAGGATGGAGTCAAGCTCAACTCCCAGTCCTACTGCCAGTTTCTGGAAGACACCTTCTTCAAGCAGTGGTACAGGAAGAAGTCTGCATCCTTCAAGAAAAACATGATTTTTATGCAGGACAATGCTCCATCACACGCGTCCAAGTACTCCACAGCGTGGCTGGCAAGAAAGGGTATAAAAGAAGAAAATCTAATGACATGGCTTCCTTGTTCACTTGATCTGAACCCCATTGAGAACCTGTGGTCCATCATCAAATGTGAGATTTACAAGGAGGGAAAACAGTACACCTCTCTGAACAGTGTCTGGAGGCTGTGGTTGCTGCTGCACGCAATGTTGATGGTAAACAGATCAAAACACTGACAGAATCCATGGATGGCAGGCTTTTGAGTGTCCTTGCAAAGAAAGGTGGCTATATTGGTCACTGATTTGTTTTTGTTTTGTTTTTGAATGTCAGAAATGTATATTTGTGAATGTTGAGATGTTATATTGGTTTCACTGGTAAAAATAAATAATTGAAATGGGTATGTATTTGTTTTTTGTTAAGTTGCCTAATAATTATGCACAGTAATAGTCACCTGCACACACAGATATCCCCCTAAAATAGCTAAAACTAAAAACAAACTAAAAACTACTTCCAAAAATATTCAGCTTTGATATTAATGAGTTTTTTGGGTTCATTGAGAACATGGTTGTTGTTCAATAATAAAATTAATCCTCAAAAATACAACTTGCCTAATAATTCTGCACTCCCTGTACATAGGCATAAATATGTACACACACATACATACATACAAAGACATAAATATGTACACACACATACATACATAGACATAAATATGTACGCACACATACATACATAGACATAAATATGTACGCACACATACATACATACATAGGCATAAATATGTACACACACATACATACTTACAGGCCCATTTATCAAGCTCCGTACGGAGCTTGAAGGGCCGTGTTTCTGGCGAGTCTTCAGACTCGCCAGAAACACAAGTTATGAAGCAGCGGTCTAAAGACCGCTGCTCCATAACCCTGTCCGCCTGCTCTGAACAGGCGGACAGGAATCGCCGGACATCAACCCGATCGAATACGATCGGGTTGATTAACAGCTCCCTGCTGGCGGCCGATTGGCCGCGAGTCAGCAGGGAGCGGCGTTGCACCAGCAGCTCTTGTGAGCTGCTGGTGCAATGTTAAATGCGGAGAGCTTATTGCTCTCCGCATTTAGCGAGGTCTTGTGGAACTGATCCGCAGTGTCGGATCAGGTCCGCAAGCCCTTTGATAAATGGGCCTGATAGACTTAAATATGTACGCACACATACATACATACATAGACATAAATATGTACACACACATACATACATAGACATAAATATGTACGCACACATACATACATAGGCATAAATATGTACACACACATACATACATAGACATATATATGTACACACACATACATACATAGACTTAAATATGTACGCACACATACATAAATAGACATAAATATGTACACACACACATACATACATAGACATAAATATGTACAGAAACATACATACATAGTCATAAATATGTACACATACATACATACATAGGCATAAATATGTACACACAAATACATACATAGACATAAATATGTACACACACATACATACATAGACATAAATATGTACGCACACATACATACATAGGCATAAATATGTACACACACATACATACATAAATACATAGACATAAATATGTACACACACTAATACATACATAGGCATTAATATGTACACACACACATATATACATAGGCATAAATATGTACGCACACATACATACATAGACATAAATATGTACACACACATACATACATAGGCATAAATATGTACGCACACATACATACATACATAGACATAAATATGAAAACACATACATACATACATACGCATAAATATGTACACACACTAAAACATACATAGGCATAAATATGTACACACACATACATACATAGGCATAAATATGTACACACACACATACATACATAGGCATAAATATGTACACACACATACATACATAGGCATAAATATGTATGCACACATACATACATACATAGACATAAATATGTACACACACATACATACATAGGCATAAATATGTACACACACATACATACAGGGAGTGCAGAATTATTAGGCAAATGAGTATTTTGACCACATCATCCTCTTCATGCATGTTGTCTTACTCAAAGCTGTATAGGCTCGAAAGCCTACTACCAATTAAGCATATTAGGTGATGTGCATCTCTGTAATGAGAAGGGGTGTGGTCTAATGACATCAACACTCTATATCAGGTGTGCATAATTATTAGGCAACTTCCTTTCCTTTGGCAAAATGGGTCAAAAGAAGGACTTGACAGGCTCAGAAAAGTCAAAAATAGTGAGATATCTTGAAGAGGGATGCAGCACTCTTAAAATTGCAAAGCTTCTGAAGCGTGATCATCGAACAATCAAGCGTTTCATTCAAAATAGTCAACAGGGTCGCAAGAAGCGTGTGGAAAAACCAAGGCGCAAAATAACTGCCCATGAACTGAGAAAAGTCAAGCGTGCAGCTGCCAAGATGCCACTTGCCACCAGTTTGGCCATATTTCAGAGCTGCAACATCACTGGAGTGCCCAAAAGCACAAGGTGTGCAATACTCAGAGACATGGCCAAGGTAAGAAAGGCTGAAAGACGACCACCACTGAACAAGACACACAAGCTGAAACGTCAAGACTGGGCCAAGAAATATCTCAAGACTGATTTTTCTAAGGTTTTATGGACTGATGAAATGAGAGTGAGTCTTGATGGGCCAGATGGATGGGCCCGTGGCTGGATTGGTAAAGGGCAGAGAGCTCCAGTCCGACTCAGACGCCAGCAAGGTGGAGGTGGAGTACTGGTTTGGGCTGGTATCATCAAAGATGAGCTTGTGGGGCCTTTTTGGGTCGAGGATGGAGTCAAGCTCAACTCCCAGTCCTACTGCCAGTTTCTGGAAGACACCTTCTTCAAGCAGTGGTACAGGAAGAAGTCTGCATCCTTCAAGAAAAACATGATTTTCATGCAGGACAATGCTCCATCACACGCGTCCAAGTACTCCACAGCGTGGCTGGCAAGAAAGGGTATAAAAGAAGAAAATCTAATGACATGGCCTCCTTGTTCACTTGATCTGAACCCCATTGAGAACCTGTGGTCCATCATCAAATGTGAGATTTACAAGGAGGGAAAACAGTACACCTTTCTGAACAGTGTCTGGGAGGCTGTGGTTGCTGCTGCACGCAATGTTGATGGTGAACAGATCAAAACACTGACAGAATCCATGGATGGCAGGCTTTTGAGTGTCCTTGCAAAGAAAGGTGGCTATATTGGTCACTGATTTGTTTTTGTTTTGTTTTTGAATGTCAGAAATGTATATTTGTGAATGTTGAGATGTTATATTGGTTTCACTGGTAAAAATAAATAATTGAAATGGGTATGTATTTGTTTTTTGTTAAGTTGCCTAATAATTATGCACAGTAATAGTCACCTGCACACACAGATATCCCCCTAAAATAGCTAAAACTAAAAACAAACTAAAAACTACTTCCAAAAATATTCAGCTTTGATATTAATGAGTTTTTTGGGTTCATTGAGAACATGGTTGTTGTTCAATAATAAAATTAATCCTCAAAAATACAACTTGCCTAATAATTCTGCACTCCCTGTACATAGGCATAAATATGTACACACACATACATACATACATAGACATAAATATGTACACACACATATATACATAGACATAAATATGTACGCACACATACATACATAGACATAAATATGTACGCACACATACATACATACATAGGCATAAATATGTACACACACATACATACATAGACTTAAATATATACGCACACATACATACATAGGCATAAATATGTACACACACATACATACATAGACATATATATGTACACACACATACATACATAGACTTAAATATGTACGCACACATACATAAATAGACATAAATATGTACACACACACATACATACATAGACATAAATATGTACAGAAACATACATACATAGTCATAAATATGTACACATACATACATACATACATACATACATAGGCATAAATATGTACACACACATACATAGACATAAATATGTACACACACATACATACATAGACATAAATATGTACGCACACATACATACATAGGCATAAATATGTACACACACATACATACATAAATACATAGGCATAAATATGTACACACACTAATACATACATAGGCATTAATATGTACACACACACATATATACATAGGCATAAATATGTACGCACACATACATACATAGACATAAATATGTACACACACATACATACATAGGCATAAATATGTACGCACACATACATACATACATAGACATAAATATGAAAACACATACATACATACATACGCATAAATATGTACACACACTAATACATACATAGGCATAAATATGTACACACACATACATACATAGGCATAAATATGTACACACACACATACATACATAGGCATAAATATGTACACACATACATACATACATAAATACATAGACATAAATATGTACACACACTAATACATACATAGGCATAAATATGTACACACACACATACATACATAGGCATAAATATGTACACACACATACATACATAGGCATAAATATGTACACACACATACATACATAGGCATAAATATGTACGCACACATACATACATACATAGACATAAATATGTACACACACATACATACATAGGCATAAATATGTACACACACATACATACATACATACATAGACATAAATATGTACACACACATACATACATAGACATAAATATGTACGCACACATACATACATAGACATAAATATGAACGCACACATACATACATAGACATAAATATGTACACACACATACATACATAGACTTAAATATGTACGCACACATACATAAATAGACATAAATATGTACACACACACATGCAAAGTAGAGGTGAGCGCCAAAAGAAGGCTGAGGGTAGGGTAGGGAACGCCAAAATAGGCTATAATGAGCTGGTAAAATGTAAAATTAAAAATTATTTATTCCATACAATGATTATATTAAAAAAGCATTAAAAGAACAATATACACTGTTAGTTTTTCATGGATCCATGTTACAAATGATAGCAAATTGCAGTGTAGAGTAAAATACAATACAGTATAATGTTAAAAACAATTATAAATAATGATAGAGTCAGTGGCTGATGATATAGCCTTTTTGATTGAGTCCAGTAAGTGTAGGATTAATTGTAATCCAATACTGTGCAGGAAAAAATTTATCGAGATTTAAGTGCGATCAGTGTCCAATCCAGCAATTTAGAAAAAAGGGTGAAAAAATGCGTGTTCACTCTATGTGATGAAAAAAATGACGATAAAAAGATGATGAGATCCCTCCAAAAAATGTGTTATCAAAAATGAAAAAAGGTGAAAAAAGGGTAAAAAAGGATAAAAAATAGTGTCAGTATTCAAATCAAAAATGATGTTGGTGATGTCAGTGCAAATCAATCAATCAGTGGTTCAGTGTTGATACAATGTTTTGACATTAAAAATAAGATTATGCAAAAACAAAAAATCCTGAAAAAAAGAAAACAAACAATACTCTAATATATGCAATCTGTACAATAGATATATCAGTATTATGCTTACTCAGATCTGTCGACGCGTTTCGGCCATATACCTCTGGCCTTTATCAAGACTAATCAAATGAGTAAGCTCACAGAATTTATAAGAGTTATGGCTGATGTTTTGGCGCCAAACACTAATAAGCCACACCCCTTCCTGTTTGGTAGCATTGTGGGTATGGGCGAAAACATTTATTTTGCTTATTGAGGTCATTATTATGTTTTTAGAACATATGTAGTTATAGATTTTCTTTCCAATATATATAGCTAGTTCGTGTGTGTCCTAATATGAATTTGTTTATTCGTACATGTACTTCCGGTTTCGCTAGTAAATCTAGCCCTTACTTCCGGTTTGGCCCTTACTTCCGGTTTAGCTGCCCTATGCGACGTTTTAGTCCTGGATATTCGTATTAATTCTTATGCTAGTGTGTGCGTAATTTCATTGCGACTTATCTTAGCAATCTGTTTATGTGGGCTCTATTCTTTCTCTCTAATTTCTAAATCCTGCATGTGTTTCTTTAATTTACCAGTTATTGCTTCCGGTTGCCGTTTCCGGTTTCGGTTTGTACCGCTGCATGTGTTGTTTTTGTTTATGTTTACCATTTTCCTACTTCCGGTTACCATTTCCGGTTCCGGTTTATATCGCTACTAGGTGCTGGCATTTCTGACAGTCAAGGCCGACATAATATAATGACTGTGCAAATGGGGCAATTCCAAACATGTATGTTAAAAAGCAATAGATACGTTAGAATTCGAATATGCTGTATGACAAGTCAAATCGCAATTCTAGACTGAATCTTCAAACAATCTAAAAGTGAATTTGTGAGCGAATGTGAAAGCGTACAGACACAATGAAAAGCTGTGATCTAAATACATTGGACCATATAAAATACTTATTGGGATGCAAACATTCGGAGACATAATAGGTAAAAAACGTTAATATACATGGCTGATAAAACTATTGAATATACACTTAAGGCTATACACTTATCATAAAATCTGTTGGATATACACTTATGACCATTCACTAATTAATAAAATCTATATAAATAAATAAAATACCATATAAAAGAATGTGAATATTATTGAATAAAATGTATAAAATGTATAAATCATCAGCCACTGACTCTATCATTATTTATAATTGTTTTTAACATTATACTGTATTGTATTTTACTCTACACTGCAATTTGCTATCATTTGTAACATGGATCCATGAAAAACTAACAGTGTATATTGTTCTTTTAATGCTTTTTTAATATAATCATTGTATGGAATAAATAATTTTTAATTTTACATTTTACCAGCTCATAATAGCCTATTTTGGCGTTCCCTACCCTACCCTCAGCCTTCTTTTGGCGCTCACCTCTACTTTGCATATATCTTTTACACATTGGCCACGCTAGGGTACCCATCGAGGAGAGCTAGAGGCATCCCCCATCCCCTTTCCCCATCTGTTTTTTGCGCAGGATATACACTTTCTTTATCCAAACTGTACACACACACATACATACATAGACATAAATATGTACACAAACATACATACATAGACATAAATATGTACACACACATACATACATACATAGACATAAATATGTACACACACATACATACATACATAGACATAAATATGTACACACACATACATACATACATACATACATAGACTTAAATATGTACGCACACATACATACATAGGCATAAATATGTACACACACATACATACATAGACATAAATATGTACACACACATACATACATAGGCATAAAAATGTACGCACACATACATACATAGACATAAATATGTACACACACACATACATACATAGGCATAAATATGTACACACACATACATACAGGGAGTGCAGAATTATTAGGCAAATCAGTATTTTGACCACATCATCCTCTTCATGCATGTTGTCTTACTCAAAGCTGTATAGGCTCGAAAGCCTACTACCAATTAAGCATATTAGGTGATGTGCATCTCTGTAATGAGAAGGGGTGTGGTCTAATGACATCAACACCCTATATCAGGTGTGCATAATTATTAGGCAACTTCCTTTCCTTTGGCAAAATGGGTCAAAAGAAGGACTTGACAGGCTCAGAAAAGTCAAAAATAGTGAGATATCTTGCAGAGGGATGCAGCACTCTTAAAATTGCACAGCTTCTGAAGCGTGATCATCGAACAATCAAGCGTTTCATTCAAAATAGTCAACAGGGTCACAAGAAGCGTGTGGAAAAACCAAGGCGCAAAATAACTGCCCATGAACTGAGAAAAGTCAAGCGTGCAGCTGCCAAGATGCCACTTGCCACCAGTTTGGCCATATTTCAGAGCTGCAACATCACTGGAGTGCCCAAAAGCACAAGGTGTGCAATACTCAGAGACATGGCCAAGGTAAGAAAGGCTGAAAGACGACCACCACTGAACAAGACACACAAGCTGAAACGTCAAGACTGGGCCAAGAAATATCTCAAGACTGATTTTTCTAAGGTTTTATGGACTGATGAAATGAGAGTGAGTCTTGATGGGCCAGATGGATGGGCCCGTGGCTGGATTGGTAAAGGGCAGAGAGCTCCAGTCCGACTCAGACGCCAGCAAGGTGGAGGTGGAGTACTGGTTTGGGCTGGTATCATCAAAGATGAGCTTGTGGGGCCTTTTTGGGTCGAGGATGGAGTCAAGCTCAACTCCCAGTCCTACTGCCAGTTTCTGGAAGACACCTTCTTCAAGCAGTGGTACAGGAAGAAGTCTGCATCCTTCAAGAAAAACATGATTTTCATGCAGGACAATGCTCCATCACACGCGTCCAAGTACTCCACAGCGTGGCTGGCAAGAAAGGGTATAAAAGAAGAAAATCTAATGACATGGCCTCCTTGTTCACTTGATCTGAACCCCATTGAGAACCTGTGGTCCATCATCAAATGTGAGATTTACAAGGAGGGAAAACAGTACACCTCTCTGAACAGTGTCTGGGAGGCTGTGGTTGCTGCTGCACGCAATGTTGATGGTGAACAGATCAAAACACTGACAGAATCCATGGATGGCAGGATTTTGAGTGTCCTTGCAAAGAAAGGTGGCTATATTGGTCACTGATTTGTTTTTGTTTTGTTTTTGAATGTCAGAAATGTATATTTGTGAATGTTGAGATGTTATATTGGTTTCACTGGTAAAAATAAATAATTGAAATGGGTATGTATTTGTTTTTTGTTAAGTTGCCTAATAATTATGCACAGTAATAGTCACCTGCACACACAGATATCCCCCTAAAATAGCTAAAACTAAAAACAAACTAAAAACTACTTCCAAAAATATTCAGCTTTGATATTAATGAGTTTTTTGGGTTCATTGAGAACATGGTTGTTGTTCAATAATAAAATTAATCCTCAAAAATACAACTTGCCTAATAATTCTGCACTCCCTGTACATAGGCATAAATATGTACGCACACATACATACATACATAGGCATAAATATGTACACACACATACATACATAGACTTAAATATGTACGCACACATACATACATAGGCATAAATATGTACACACACATACATAGACATATATATGTACACACACATACATACATAGACTTAAATATGCACGCACACATACATAAATAGACATAAATATGTACACACACACATACATACATAGACATAAGTATGTACAGAAACATACATACATAGTCATAAATATGTACACACACATACATACATAGACTTAAATATGTACGCACACATACATACATAGGCATAAATATGTACACACACATACATACATAGACATAAATATGTACGCACACATACATACATAGGCATAAATATGTACACACACATACATACATAAATACATAGACATAAATATGTACACACACATATATACATAGGCATAAATATGTACACACACATGCATACATAGGCATAAATATGTACACACACATACATACATACATAGACATAAATATGTACACACACATACATACATAGGCATAATTATGTACACACACACATACATACATAGACAAAATATGACACACATACATACCTATATACATACATACATAGACATAAATATGTACACACACACATACATACATACATAGACATAAATATGTACACACATTGAACTGGGCAGTGTGCATTGCTACAACAACATATGTTCACATTTTTGAAGGGAACATTTTAGCAGAAAAAGTGACAATTAAAAAGTTTTTATTAAAACAAGGTAAAAGCAACACATACATACATAGGCATAAATATGTACACACACACATACATACATATACATAAATATGTACACACACATACATACATAGGCATAAATATGTACGCACACATACATACATACATAGACATAAATATGTACACACACATACATACATAGGCATAAATATGTACGCACACATACATACATACATAGACATAAATATGTACACACACATACATACATAGACTTAAATATGTACGCACACATACATACATAGGCATAAATATGTACACACACATACATACATAGACATAAATATGTACACACACATACATACATAGACTTAAATATGTACGCTCACATACATAAATAGACATAAATATGTACACACACATACATACATACATAGACATAAATATGTACACACACATACATACATACATAGACATAAATATGTACACACACATACATACATACATAGACTTAAATATGTACGCACACATACATACATAGGCATAAATATGTACACACACATACATACATAGACATAAATATGTACACACATACATACATAGACATAAATATGTACACACACATACATACATAGACATAAATATGTACACAAACATACATACATAGACATAAATATGTACACACACATACATACATACATACATACATAAATAGACATAAATATGTACACACACATACATACATTCATAGACATAAATATGTACACACACATACATACATACATACATACATACATACATAGACATAAATATGTACACACACATACATACATAGACATAAATATGTACAAACACATACAAAAATATGTACACACACACACACACACACACATACATATGCATAATTATGTACGCACACATACATACATAGATATAAATATGTACACACACATACATAGGCATAATTATGTACACACACATACATACATACATAGGCATAAATATGTACACACACACATACATACATAGACAAAATATGTACACACATACATACATACATACATACATACATAGACATAAATATGTACACACACACATACATACATAGACATAAATATGTACACACACACATACATACATAGACATAAATATGTACACACACACCTACATACATTCATAGACATAAATATGTATACACATTGAACTGGGCAGTGTGCATTGCTACAACAACATATGTTCACATTTTTGAAGTGAACATTTTAGCAGAAAAAGTGACAATTAAAAAGTTTTTATTAAAACAAGGTAAAAGCAACGCGTTTCTCCATGTCACAGCCTGATGAAAATGTGCTGTGACATGGAGAAACGCGTTGCTTTTACCTTGTTTTATTAAAAACTTTTTAATTGTCACTTTTACTGCTACACCCTGGATGGGACACTTTTTTTCCATCTTAGTGTATCTACATCTAACTGAAGATCAGCTACAGTCACTACCTGTAGCCTGGCATATCCAGTGAGACATATTCTTCAGTTCCTGGACTCCCCCTGGTGGGACAAGGACAGCCTGATTATTCAGTGTAACATACTCTTCAATCCCTGGATTTCCCACGGTGGGAGGAGGATATCACCTGATCCAGACGTGCCTGAGTGTCTACCGGATGACCTTTGGATCCGGTCTGCCTGTATTGTACTTATGTGCATCATACCACGTGAGTAGCTATTTGGCTATTATCATACACTGCACCTACCTGTATGATCCGCACTATGTGGCACCCTTTACGTTTTGCTTTTTAGATCTCAATTTCTAGATCACTTGGCTGCCTGGCTACCTTATTTCCTTTCCTCAGACACCCCTACCCTCATTCTTGGCATATAAATATGTACACACACATACATACATAGGCATAAATATGTACACACACATACATACATAGGCATAAATATGTACACACACATACATACATAGGCATAAATATGTACACACACATACATACATAGGCATAAATATGTACACACACATACATAGGCATAAATATGTACAAACACATACATAGGCATAAATATGTACACACACATACATACATAGGCATAAATATGTACAAACACATACATAGACATAAATATGTACACACACATACATACATAGGCATAAATATGTACACACACATACATAGGCATAAATATGTATACATACATAGACATAAATATGTACGCACACATACATACATAGACATAAATATGTACAAACACATACATACATAGACTTAAATATGTTCGCACACATACATACATAGGCAATAAATATGTACACACACATACATACATAGACATAAATATGTACACACATACATAAATAGATATAAATATGTACACACACACATACAGACATAGACATAAATATGTACACAAACATACATACATAGACATAAATATGTACACACACATACATACATAGGCATAAATATGTACACACATACATACATAGACATAAATATGTACACACACACATACATATATAGACATAAATATGTACACAAACATACATACATAGACATAAATATGTACACACACATACATACATAGACATAAATATGTACACACACATACATACATAGGTATAATTGTGTACACTCATACATACATAGACATAAATATGTACACACACATACATACATAGGCATAATTATGTACACACACATACATACATATGCATAAATATGTACACACACACATACATAGACATAAATATGTAAACACACACATACATACATAGACAAAAATATGTACACACATACATACATACATACACACATACATACATACATAGACATAAATATGTACACACACATACATACATAGACAAAATATGTACACACCTACATACACACATACATACATACATAGACATAAATATGTACACACACACATACATACATAGACATAAATATGTACACACAAACCTACATACATACATAGACATAAATATGTACACACATTGAACTGGGCAGTGTGCATTGCTACAACAACATATGTTCACATTTTTTAAGTGAACATTTTAGCTGCAAAAGTGACAATTAAAAAGTTTTTATTAAAACAAGGTAAAAACAACGCGTTTCTCCATGTCACAGCCTGATGAAACCGTGCTGTGACATGGAGAAATGCTCTGCTTTTACCTTGTTTTATTAAAAACTTTTTAAATTGTCACTTTTGCTGCTACACCCTGGATGGGACACTTTTTTGCCATCTAGTGTATCTACATCTAACTGAAGATCAGCTACAGTCACTACCTGTAGCCTGGCATATCCAGTGAGACATATTCTTCAGTTCCTGGACTCCCCCTGGTGGGACAAGGACAGCCTGATTATTCAGTGTAACATACTCTTCAATCCCTGGATTTCCCCCGGTGGGAGGAGGATATCACCTGATCCAGACGTGCCTGAGTGTCTACCGGATGACCTTTGGATCTGGTCTGCCAGTATTGCACTTATGTGCATCATACCACGTGAGTAGCTATTTGGCTATTATCATACACTGCACCTACCTGTATGATCCGCACTATATGGCGCCCTCTACGTTTTGTTTTTTAGATCTCAATTTCTAGATCATTCAGCTGCCTGGCTACCTTATTTCCTTTCTTCAACATGCTTCTTGACAATCCCACTGCCTCCTCTGCAAAACAACTTCTGCAACTCGCTTCCTCTTTTGGTTTAACACAATGGACTGATTCTCAAACTCACAAAGATGGTCACTCCCTTGACCTGATCTGTGATGAGAGTGGGAAGTGATGTCACTGGATGGGGTGTGGTTTAGCCCTGTTATTGTCTATGTCACAGTTACTAAGTTAGGTGTGTTGTACAAGCTGTATACTTCTATGCTCTGCAATAAAATAGCGTTGTTCCTTCTATACTGTGTCCTGCATCTCATGACATGGTGTCATAAGTACTTGCCTGCACTTCTGTTTCCTAATTTATGATGATGTCGAAGTTTACCCTACTTAAGCCTTTTGATTTCTCTCAGTCTGCAGCTTGGCCCACATGACATCAGCAGTTTCAATGCTTCAGGATTGCTTCCAAGCTGGACAAGGAGAGTGGTGAAGTACAAGTTAATTCTCTTTTATATTCTATGGGGAAAGATGTGGAGTCAGTGTTCAATGCCTTTACTTTCCAAGAAGGGGAAGAATTTGACTTTGAAATAGTTATGAATAAACTCAGTGCCCACTTTGTGCCCAAAAGAAATGTGATTCATGAGAGGGCTTGTTTTCACAAACGTGCTCAGCGTGTGGGAGAATCTGTGGAGTCATTTGTGCGCAGCCTGTATGAACTAGCCGAATTCTGTGAGTTTGGTGCTGCTAAAGAGGAGCAAATCAGAGACAGAATAGTCATAGGAATTGCAGATGCTGAAGTCTCACTGAAGCTACAGTCAGAGGCTGAATTAATGTTAGATGGGGCTATTAGGATGGCCCGCCAGATTGAACTGGTGAAAAAGCAAAGTGCTGGTCTGAGAGTATTGTGGATGAAGTGCAGCAGTTCAGGAAACCTGCTAGTGAAAGGCACAGTGTGAGCGGTAGACCATGGGCAACAGATTGGCCCAGAAGTGGATGGGCGCAGCATGTTCACTGCACGCGGTGTAACCGTACCCATGATCAGAGTGTCGTATGTCCTGCTAAAGACAAAAGATGTAAAAAATGTAACCGAATGGGCAAGACGAGTCCTTTGTGGGGTCCGTTATTGAACGGCCTGGTTTAGATGAAGATTGGCGGGTTACCCTTACTGTAATGTGAGCAAAAGTTGCCTTTAAGGGGTCGGAGCTAGCCAGCGTCCAAGATGGTCGCTAGCAAGTAGAGCTCTGAAGTACGGTCGGCTTAAGTACTTCACCAGCACCATAGATTTGTGAGTCAGGAGCCAAAAAACGGTACATTTACCGACTGACAGCCAGGGGAGCACCCGATGAGAAGCAGAGGAGTTCCGGTGCTGTAACTGGTGGCACACAATATATCGCGGCCTCTCGCGGCTTCCCGGCGGCTTATCACACAAAACACATCACGTTTTTGCAGATGCCGCTCAGGAGGTGCGACATATATAGAGGCCTTCCCAACTCTTAACGGAGGGGTAAATGAGTACTGCAGGGTCAGTGACTTCCAGATACTTTGCCACGTGGACATCGAGTGGAAGGTGAGAGCACAATGCATTTAATAAAGGGGGTTATGTCCTTTGCTTGCTAACCTCTCGTGGCCCTAATAATATAACCACGCTAGGACTGGTGAACCTCAATTAAAATAACACCTTTATAGTGATAACTTCCCAGATCCTACACCCGGCAATCCTCAAACTTATAAACAGATCTGCAGCCTGACTACCTTGCATGAAGACATAAAATGGTGCTGCCAGGAAAATTAACCCAGGATCCATAGCCTCACTTTACTTGGCGAGCAGGGAAATAGATACACCGTTGTGAGGGCCTCACAGTAAGACTTATAGTTGTATCCTCTAATCGCTACAGTACTTCCACAAACCCTCCATAACCTGTTAAGGTATAATAAAAATAGAGTGGACGTTTTCACTATGTCAGCTAGGAGATCACCCAGAACTGAAAAATCTGGCAGAAGCGGTACCTTGACAGCCCCCACAGTACATAACTTCTTCAAAGCAGTGGAAACAGCAACCTCAGAACCAGCTGAGAACTCAGCTAAACTGCCTTCATCAATATCTGAATCAGAAACAGGAGGTGCAACAGAGACAATGCTTACTAAAGCAGATCTACAGTCTTTACCCTCCAAAGAGGATTCCAATAATTTTATTGCACAAGTCAGCATTATGATAAAATCTAGCTTATCTGAAGTAAGAAAAGAGATAAGTGAAATTGGAAACAGAATAGCACAACTGGAAGAAGACTCAAACATACAGATAAACTTCTAGATATCCAGTCCCAACAATCATCACACCACTCAACCTTAATAACTCAATTACAGAACCAGGTGGAGGACCTGGATAATAGGGGGAGACACCAGAACATCAGAATCAAGGGTGTCACTGAGAATATCAAATCTCCAGAGCTCCTTCCCTATTTACAGACCCTATTCAACAAACTCATGGATAATACAGATGAAGTCGAGTATCCACTTGACCGCTATCATAGGGCACTGAGGCCACCCCTGAAAGACAAAGCTCCTCTGAGGGATATAATTATAAAGTTCACAAGCTTCAGAGACAAAGAAAATATCCTCACAGTGGCACGGAAGAAATCACCCATATCACATAATGGCTGCGCTCTCCAATTCTATGCAGACCTAAGTCAGCTGACACTAACCAAACAACGGGAAACCAGATATCTTACTCTACACCTCAGGGATCTTGGAATTCCCTACACATGGGGTTTCCCTTTTTTCCTTAAGGTGATCAAAGATAACACAACAGCAATATATAGATCAACAGAGGACCTGGAAGACTTCTGCTCATCGTTAAAGATCCCGCAGCCCAGCCTCCCTTCACTACAGGAAGCTCCTAAAGACCAGCGCATACCAAGACAGCAAAGACAAGAATGGACACCAGTCCACCATGGAAAGAAGAACAGACCCTCCCCGGGGATTCCTGAGAACCAAGGAGCAGTTACCTGAATACAAGGACTACCTTATCCTAAGTAACCTCCATTTGTTATTTGCTATTTTATATAGTGCCACAGTACTGTGTGGCCTTTATGGGAGAATATGTACCCTCTCAGCATCCATCTGCTGCCTTGTTTCTCCCTCTAAATGTTGAATAAATGTTGTAAAATGCCTAATTTTATATATGCCATATGCATAAGGAACGCTTGATTTAAATGTTGCCAAACAATTAGAAAGTTTACCCATTATAGAAGTTTCTGGACTACGCAACTTAAGTTTAATGTTTTATTGGCGACCTGCTACCGCAAGTCGTAGCAGATACTTACCCCCCCCCCCATTTATCTAGAAGCATACTATGTCTCATGTTCATGCTTTTAGGTTAAGTTTTATGTATGTTGTTTTGTTCATGCTTGTTTTTTACCATTCCAGATATACCTCTTTCAAACTGCCTTCATCAAAACCTGCCCTTCCCCCTCCCTATCCCAGGTCTGGTCGGATCCGCACGAGTAACACTATAACCTACTTAAAGGAAACGGATCCAGCTACTCTAAGGTATAGCCACCCCCACACCCATCCTCCACAGGGACATCACAGACCGTACACTTTACATCTCCCCCACTTCATTGACACTTCAAAATGACCTCTATAGGGACACAAAATTCCCCCCTTGTGGGGATACGCACCATCAAACTTGTTACTCAGAATGCAAGGGGCTTGAACTCACCCACAAAGAGGTCAGTTGCTCTCTCCTGTTTTAAGAAGGCCAAGGCGGATGTGGTCTTTGTACAGGAGACTCACTTTTCAAAGGAAAAATCGCCTAAATTTTAAAATAGAGATTTCCCCACTGCATATTTCACGTCACACAGTGGTAAACATGGTGGGGTGGGAATTATATTTCACAGGTCACTACCGTTTCAATTATCAAACATGGAGGCAGACCCTGGAGGCAGATGGCTTATCCTTACAGGTCTCCTATATAACCGACCAATAACTTTAGCTAATATTTATACCCCAAACTCTAAACAAGCACAATTTTTCAGAAAAGTTACGAATAAGATACTCCAGGTCCAAAAGGGCTCCCTAATTATAGCCGGGGATCTGAATGTGGCACTTGAACCAGGTATTGATTGCTCACTGGGCCGATGTAGTGTACCCCTTAAAACCTTACAAGATATTACAGCGACCACTCACAAGCTTACTTTGATTGACATATGGCGGGCAAAACATCCGTGTCAGCGGAATTACACGTTTTTCTCTAACCCACATAAGTGCTACTCGCGTATAGATTACATTTTCACAGACCAAATCACTTATAGCTTAGCAAGAGATGCTGATATAGAGCCTATTAGCTGGTCAGACCATGCTATGGTGACAACCACTTTGAACTGGTCAGATAAGCCCCTATCTCCTTATGTGTGGAGGCTTGATGAATCTTTATTAAAAAACCCTGTGTTCTCTGCGTGAGTGGCGGAAATATTAAAAGAATACTTTGAACTTAATAATACATCAGGTGTTTCACCGCACACCTTATGGGAGGCCCACAAATGTGTAATCAGGGGTAAAATAATAAAATATAAAGCACACTTGACGAAACAGTACCGCGAATCCTACAGGTCCATGATATAGAACATTCGTAACATAGAAATGCAACGTAAAATGTCCCCACAAGATAAAGTTATAACGGATAAGTTGAGACAGGTGAGGAATGAATTAAATAGATTAATCTATAAAGAGGCACAAACAAAGGCACTCTACCTTAAAAAAATGTATCTAGCTAATTCCAATAAGGTAGGACCCTCCCTAGCAAAAACCCTTAAAGAACAAAAACTTAGCTCTTACATACACAGTTTAACTGACTCCACAGGGCATCAAGCCTTCAGTAGTCACCAAATTGTGGATCAATTTAGGTCATTCTATAGTAATCTATACAATTTACCAAATCCTCCATTGGCGGCAACCCCGCAAGCGCGGGAACAGTACATTGAAAAGGCTGGCTTGCCGGTCCTCCCCAGAGTTATCAGAGACCTTGGATGCTCCAATTACTACCCAAGAAGTACTCTTGGCGATAAAATCTCTCCCCCTACGCAAAAGTCCAGGACCTGACGGGTTTACCAACATCTATTACAAACAATATAGACAATTATTAGCCCTACATCTAACCTCTATGTTCGCAACAATAGATAACTCAGTACCATGGTCCAAAAGTACCTTAGAAGCCCATATTATCATTTTACCAAAGGCGGATAGGGACCCCCAAAAAGTAGAAAATTACAGACCCATTTCGCTGCTTAATTCTGACATTAAACTCTATGCAAAAATATTAGCAATGCACCTAAACACAATCCTCCCCCAAATCATTCATGTAGACCAAACAGGGTTCATTCCCAGGAGGGAAGCGCACGATAACACCATCAGGGTTATTCAATTAGTAGAACAGGCCAGCCGGTTGAATATACCTTAAATTTTAATATCAACTGATGCTGAAAAAGCTTTCGATCGGCTGGACTGGAAATTCCTACATTCCTGCTTGTCCGTCTTTGGTATAGGAAATATCATGATCCATAGAATTCTTAGCTTGTACACCCAACCTTCAGCGAGAGTTAAGGCCAATGGCACACTTTCAGATAGCTTTATGATAGGAAATGGAACAAGGCAAGGATGCCCCTTGTCTCCACTCCTCTTTGCAATCTCGATGGAGGTTCTGGCCTCACATATTAGAAACAATTCCAATATTACGGTAATCGAACTAGGCCCCAACACATATAAAGTGACACTATATGCGGATGACGTTCTGATTCTGCTAACTTTTCCAAATACTTCACTCCCTTACCTATTAGAGGAGTTTGACAGATTTAGTGCCCACTCCAACTTTCTCATCAATGCAAAAAAATCAGAGATTCTTAATATCAACATGGAAAAGCAGCAGTTCGAAGCTTTAAGAAATTGCTGCTCTTATAAATTAAACTGCGACAAAATTAAATACCTCGGCGTCTACCTCACTCCAATTAGCAGTAAATTATTTAAACATAATTAAATACCCATTATGCAAAGGCTTAGAGAGAGAGACACCTGGCAGAACAAACCACTTTCTTGGTGGGGTCGCATACAAGCGGTCAAGATGACTGCCCTCCCGCGGATACTCTATGTAATGCAGGCGGTGCCGATACATTTACCAAACACATACATTCATCAAATACAATCAATGTTAAATTCATTTATCTGGGGTAACATTAAACCACGTATCAGTAAAAAAGTTATTCTGTCCCCATTAGGTGCAGGAGGACTGGGGGTGCCCTTAGTAATGCTATATTATCGGGCAGTAGTAATGCAGAGAGTACTTGAGTGGCATGATCGAACAAATACTAAAGCATGGGCATCCATTGATTCCTTCCTTTTAACCTCACCCAATCTAGGCCCCCTTAGCTGGATTAAACATTCAGCTAGGCCACCTCTTGCTAGGACATCCCAACTGTATGCCCACCTCTTTAAGGCCTGGGACATAATACGAGCCAAAGCAAAGGGAATTTCCTCTCCCATCTCCCCAATGACACCAATCTCATACAATGCTGAGTTTATGGGAGGTATGCTAGTTGAGAAATCTTACCCTAGGGGCATGGTAAACACAATCCCGTTCATCAACTTGGTCTCCAATCACACACTAAAAACACGCTCACAAATGTCAAACATCACCGGAGGGGGGGGGAGTTTCTCCTCCTGGCTTAAACATGCCCAACTGACACATCTACTGAAAATTTCACCCCATAAAGACAGTCTAACTAGAGAATTAACCCACTTTGAAAAATTATGCTTATCGGGCTCCTCACCCCGTGGTTCCCTCTCAATAGCAAAAAAAATGCTAGATACTGCCCTTGCGTTGCCGTCCCTCTCGTATAAGCTCTACTGGAAAGAGGAATTAGAAAGGGAGATTTCAGAAGAGCAGTGGCAGACTATCCTCTTTTACACTTCCAAGTCCTTGTCCCTACCCAGAATCCTAGAATTGTCACAAGGTCCTATTCCGCTGGTACCTTACGCCCGAAAGAATTAAACAAATTTATCCGGGAGCGGGCGCCACCTGTTGGAGAGGGTGTGGGGCTGTTGGAACGATGTCCCATATATGGTGGCATTGTCCCTTGATTTCCCCTTTTTGGAAGAGAGTAGAAATATTCCTCATGGAATTAATGGGAGCAACATTTAGATTAACGTCCCTTACCGCCCTTTTGAATTATAAACAGGACAAAGTTTGTAAAATCAGATGGAAATTACTACAAATTAGCATAAACAGTGCGAAAGCGCTTATTGCCCGGAAATGGAAATCTGCATTTGTTCCTACGACTCAGGAGTGGATCCTCTACACCTCGGAACTCCTGTCAGGGGAAGAGTACTCCTTCTACAGGAATGGCAACTTAGCCTTCTTTCGTGAGGTCCAGTTCTATTGGGAGTCTTTATCCCACACCCCAAGAAAGGTGGGACATCCTGTCCCACTCGGTACCCCTTAGGGAACAGTGCCTTCCGACCAGACCTTCACCCCCCCTCCCCCCATTGTCATATGAAGAGCTCATACTAAATAGGCAGGAAATGTTAAAGGAAAGTATGGTATAAGTTGTTTGTTCATAATGTTTATAATGTGATGTATACTAGAATTGGAAATGTATTGATTAATTTATCTTCAGTTACGCAACTGGCAATATTTGTTAGGAACTTGTCAGCTAGAGAGGAGGGAGGCCAATGATCCCCTCTCTTGATAAGCCCTACTCCACGGACTATTTGGACATTATACTCATTCCTGTATGAACTTAGTAACAATACAACAGTACGTTACTATGGAACCTAAGTTTATAATTACAGTTGGAGGGGTTGTTGGTAACTATATAATTGTTCCTAGACTGCATGTTATATTGTATTAATGCCAATTTCCAATAAAGGTCTTTGAAAATAAAAAAAAATAAAAAGTTGCCTTTAAGATTGACACAGGAGCTGATATCACTGTTATGTCCCTTGCAGCGTTCATAAAACTGCCTCAACAGCCTCAGCAGGTGAAAGTTACAACTAAAGTTCATAGTCCTGGTGGCCGCATCGATTGTGCGGGGAAATTTCTTGCCAACTACGAGTACAAGCAGAGGAAATTCACCATGTGGGTACATGTGATTAGAGGTCAGTGTGTTAACAACCTATTGAGCAGAAAAGCAGCCTGTGGTTTGAGCCTGGTCACCAGAGTGAATGAGATTTCAGAAGACATGTTTGGTGAATTGGGCCTACTGAATTGCAAACCAGTCCGAATATCACTTAAAGGTGACGCAGTCCCATACAGCATTTCCACTCCTCGTAGGATTCCGTTCCCATTCATGCCTCAAGTGGAGAAGGAACTTCTGCGCATGAAAAATATGGGAGTCATTGAAGAGGTTGTTGAAGCAACTGACTGGTGTGCCCCCATTGTGCCTGTTGCAAAGAAAAACGGGAAGGCACGCATCTGCGTAGACTTGAAAAGGCTGAATGAGGTGGTGAAGAGAGAGAGATATGTGCTGCCAACACTTGAAGACATAGCCCCGAAATTGGCTGGGGCGAAGTTCTTTTTCACACTCAATGCTTCCAGCGGCTTCTGGCAGATACCTCTAGATCCAAAGTACCGCAAACTGACTAGCTTCATTACACCAGTAGGTCAGTTTTGCTTCTGCAGACTCCCCTTTGAGATATCCTCTGCTCCTGAAATCTTTCAAAGAGAGATGAGTTCTCTTCTAGGGGACCACAAGGGCACGGCAGTCGTCATGGACGACATCTTGGTGTATGGCTCTACATTGGAAGAACATGATCAGCTATTGAGCTGTGTGCTGCAGACAATTAGAGAGTCCGGGCTGAAATTGAATAAGGAGAAATGCCATTTTAGGAAGGCTGAGTTATGTTACTTTGGGCATATCATCAATGGGGATGGCATCAAGCCGGACCCTGACAAAATCCTTGCTATTGACAGATGAAAAGCACTTCTGATATACCTGAGCTGAGACAAATATTGGGCCTTGTGAATTATGTGGGCAGGTTCCTTCCAGATTTATCCACAATACTACACTCTATCACAGAGTTGCTAAAGAAAGATGTTGCCTGGGTCTGGGGACCTTCACAAGAAGAATCTTTCTTGCAGGTCAAGTCCCTACTGGGGTCTGCCCAAGTGTTGGGGTTCTATGACCCTTCCAAAAAGACTGTGGTTAGTGCCAATGCGAGCAGTTATGGGTTAGGGCCGCCCTCCTGCAGTTGAATGAGAACAAACTACAGCCCATCGTCTACTGTTCCTGTACACTGATGGCTGCTGAGTCGAAATACGCCCAAATTGAGAAAGAGTGCCTGGCTGCAGTTTGGGCCTGTGAGCGCTTCCAGCGTTACCTAGTGGGTTTAGAGAAATTTAGTCTGGAGACTGACCATAAACCGCTAGTTCCTTTAATCAACTCCTATGATATTGACAAAACACCTCTAAGATGCCAGAGACTTCTGATGAGGCTGCTCAGGTTCAAAGTTCAGGCAGTGCATGTGCCGGGGGAAACAACTGGTAGTGGCGGATATACTTTCCAGGCTCCCGCTGGCTGCTGCTGAAGAATCTTAAACAGAATCAGATGTGGAAGTGTATGTAGATTCAGTTCTGGCCTCCAAATCCATTTCTTCAGGAAAGCTAGAACAAATAAGAAAGGAGACATATTTGGATACAGACCTTCAAGAAGTTATTTAGTACATAAAAGAAGGTTGGCCCGAGAGCCGGGCAGCCTAGATGTCTTTCAGTTCTTACCAGTCAGAAAGGTTGCAGCTCACAGAGCTGGATGGGTTGGTGCTGTTCCAGGACCGCATTGTTATTCCTGTTAGCATGCGGCAGGAGATGTTAAGCAGGATTCATGATGGCCACTTGGGCATTACAAAGTGCGGAGAAAGGGCAGCTATGGCAGTATGGTGGCCTGGGATCAGTTCCGACATTGCAAGCCATGTGTCAAAATGTGCCTTTTGCTGGGAATGCTGGCCTACTCAGAGAAGAAAGCCCTTGATTTCTACTCCGCTGCCTGCAGGTCCGTGGCAGAAAATACCTGCTGATTTGTGCGAGCTGCACGAGAAAAAGTACCTAGTCGTGATTGACTAATATTCCAGGTATTTCGAGATTGCAATCTCTCTATAACTGTCAATAACTCTCAACAACTCCATCTTAACCCCTACCCCACATGTCCAATGTCTCGGGGTCACATTCAAGATTTTTCTTTCACTCCTCACATTCAGTCCTTGGCTAAAGCCTGCTGCTTCCACCTTAATAACATCACTAAAATTAGACATTTCTTACACAAACACAACTAAGATTTTAATCCACTCTCTCATCCTTTCCCACCTTGATTATTGCAACTCAGTCCTCTCTGGTCTCCCCAGCTGCCGCCTACCTCCTTTACAATCCATAATGAATGCCTCTGCCAGGCTCATCTTCCTTACACGTCACTCTTCATCTGCTGCACCTCTCTGACAATCCCTTCACTGGCGTCCTCTTGCCTCTAGGATTAAACACAAAATTCTCACTCTGACATACAAAGCCCTCAACTGCACTGCTCCCCCCAATATCTCAGACCTTGTCTCCAGATACTCTCCCTCCGGTCCCCTTCACTCTGCTCATGACCTCCTACTCTCCTCCTCTCTTGTTACCTCATCACACTCCCGTTTACAGCGCTCCCTAAAGACTCTACTGTTCAGTGATGCATACAACCTACACTAACCTTTCTTTATACCAGTTCCTCTTCTCCATTGCTATCCCCTGAACCCCCTAGCATGTAAGCCTAAGAGTCCAGCTGTTTGCAAATCACCTTCTTAAGAGCTAACTATAACAGTGTGACTCTTGGCAGGGCCCTCTTCCCATTTGATCCATATAATTGTTTTGTTGTACTCTGCCTTTGTTTATAGCGCTGCGAAATCTGTTGGCGCTCTACAAATAACCAATAAT